>NW_028227270.1:25953919-26093919 GCF_978045245.1 Mus caroli | reverse complement strand
ATGCTTGCTCTGTGGTCCAAATGCATCCTTTACATCTTTGCCATGACCGCATGAATTATTTACTAGTATTGTTTCAGATAAAGAAGGAGTCAGAGGGATTAACTTGTTCAAGAAGATAGGAAAACTAGGTGTGATTTTATATATCGAAATCAGGAAGCAATCATCAGAAGTGTAGCGGGAGCAATTTAAATTAGGAGATTAAATGAGGCCTAATTAATAGGCCTGGGGCCCACATTTCTGACTGGACACTCACTGTTCTCTGCATTTCACTCTTTCCTTATGCAAAATGGCAGGTCATTAGCAGCTGGCAATCATTGGTCCCTGGAGGGGACTCATCTGCAGCTACAATTGTAGTGCTGCATAATGTTTGCACCTTTCAAAAGTACGGTCAGTATTAAAATCCAGATCTCTCCGTGTCCCTTTCTCTGTGTGTCTCTGTCTGACACCTTGACAGTATCAGACAGAGGAGATGGGCTGGTGATGTAGTTTAGTCATAGAGACTTTGCTTAGCATATTCAAGGCCGCCTTTGGTTGGATTCCTGGAAATGGAAAGACATTCTGGTAGGAACTCAGGTGATGACAAGGTTGTGGGCCACTTGCCATTTCAGTAGATCAGTCTCTCTAGGTGACAACAGCTTTCAGTGGGAACCTATGGTGCCCTGCAGTGGGCACTTTCTCTGGTGAACTGCATCCTGTTGCCAGGCAATCATGGCCTCTCCCTGGTCTATGGGAGACATCTTAGTGGTTGCTGAATCTAGAAGTTGCAGACTGGAAGTTTGCAGATTCCGGCAACCCAGGAAATTCCTGTCTTAGGCAAGCCAGGTTGGCCTGTGCGTGACATCACACAATCACTGCTGTGTGGCCTCAATAACCTGGGATGGCATTGATGCCATACTACACTCTGGTGATTCTGCATCCCATTGGAAGCTCCAGGGATTCAAGGATATAAGGCTAAGAATCCAGTATTGTGAAAAGTGATTGGGTAGTTCACACAGGGGCTATACATCTGATTACAGTAGTACAGCCACTTCTGATGGGGGTTAGTATGGGTTGGGTAGTTATTCAGTGTTTAAGTCTCTCTGCCCTGCAATGCATTGGTTCATTAAACATTTAGGAAACGTCTTCCATGTGGCAAGCACCATTCTAGGCACTGAGAATACAGAAATGGTTGGGTAAGGACAAAACCCTTGCCCTCAGAGAACGTACATCTAGAGGAGAAGACAGAAAGCACCTTGACAGTATCAGACAGAAGAGAAAAAGGCTGGGGAAGTAGCTCAGTCATGGAGACTTTGTTTGGCATATTCAAGACCTTTGGTTCAGTTCCTGGAAATGAAAAGACATTCTGATAGAAACTCAGGTGATGACAAGGCTGTGGGCCATTCGCCATACAGAAAACAACCACCAACAACAACAAAACTCTCCATAGAGACACAGGGCCAGTGGTAACTTGGGAGGATGCCAAGGAACACCAGAAGTGGGACCCAGTTTGGCCAAGGCCTCCAGTTGCCAGCGCTTTGAAATGTACAACTTGGAGTTGTGAGAGTCAAGGGTATCTATAACTATTAATCATTTAATTATGAAATATTTTTCCTCTGTAAGAAAGAGCTCTGGCTACCATCCATAACAATGTCAAATCTTGTTCCTGCACAGACAGATTGGAAATGTATCAAGTCAAACTCACCCAAATGCTGGCACAAAGGTTGAGAAAAACGGGGGGGGGGGGGGGGGAGACCAAGCTGATTAGCAAATCTGACAATGTTTTATTAAAGAAAGTATGGCTGGAGACAGGGCGTCACCTGCTAAAATCCAAAGCAGAAAACTAAGTAAGTACATGATATATAAGCATATATGTATATGTATATATATATATGTATATATATATAGAGAGAGAGAGAGAGAAAGAGAGAGAGAGACTGCAATATGTATCCCCATAGTTGCAAACCGGGTCAGAAAAAAGAAATAACAGCATTATGACAGACAGAATAAGACATGTGATTTCACAATGCTGTTTATTCATTGCACAAATACAAACGGAGGGCCCACTGTGCACAAAGATAATGTGCACCATAAATACTGAGACAATGCTCAAATGAATTCCAGCAGATTCATCCATATTTTAAATAACTTATTTTATTCTTCTGACTATAAAATAATGAATTTCCGTTGTTAATTTGGTGGGCTTTTTTTTTTTTTTTTTTTTTTTTTTTTTTTTTTTTGGCAGTGCTGGGGATGGAACCCAGGATCCGTGCTTGTTAGTTCATGCTGTGCCACTGAGCTACATCTAAGTGCTTATAATTTTTAAAATATTAAATATCTAAGCTTAAAACGTATTTAAAAACTGTCAGGCATTGCGGTTCACACCTATAATGCCAGAATGTGGGAAACAGAGACTTGGAGATCAGGAATTTAAGGTCAAGCTCAGCTGTGTAGTGAATTTGAGGCCAGCCTGGACTCCATGACACCCTGTCACAAAACAAAACAAAAAAGTCAAATACAAAGCAAACAGACACCTCCGTTGATGAGAATATTTCTCAACCCTGGGTGCTATTGGCATTTGTCAGTAAGCAGTTGCCCTGGGGCCTACCTGGCCTTCCATGCATGATAGGTTGTCCATCAGCGTTCCTGGCCACAGCCTATCATGTGAACCCTCTGCATCTCCAGATTCACTACCATCAAAATTCCCAGCAACCAAATGGGCACAATGTGCCCAACAAATTTCCTGTAACTACATCTATGCAGATAGAAGAGCAACGCTGTCTTTATACTGCTCAGCAGAGATTCAAAACTCCTCCAAGCCCTGAGAGTAATGCCCATGCGCAAAAGGAACATCCACGTCACACCCAAGGCTCAGGGAACGCTGCAGAAGGAGACGGACTGTGAGGGATGGAGGAAGTGGGAGTGGGGGTGGAATGCTGACTTCTGGTCGTGATGCGTGATGGCTTATCTTGGTTGTCAACTTGACAGGATCTGGAATCAACTGTAACACACCTATAACAAATGACCTGTTCTATTCCTTTCTCTCTCTCTCCCTCCCTCCCTCCCTCCCTCCCCCCTCCCTCCCTTCCTTCCCCTTCCTTCCTTTTTGTCTTTCTTTCTCTTTCTTTCTTCCTTCTTTTCTCTCCTCTTCCTACACCTCTTTCTTCTTTGTAATATATTTTCTTAATCAGATTGTTCACATGAGAAAAACCTACCCTAAACATAGGCAGCATTTTCTGGTGGCGACCTAAAGAAAAGGATATAAAGGATATGGGCAAAGGGATTTTTGCGTTTTGCTTGCTTCCTGGTTCTCTGCCAGATTCTTCTGTCCTATTGCGGTAGCATTCCTTCACAGATACTAGAAGCAACCACCTAGGCCTTCCAACATAAACAGCACAGCTCTCCAGGACTCCTCCGGCCTTCTGCGCTCAAGAGGGACTGCTGAGACATCCAGCTTCGTATTCTGAACAAGGACTGACCTTCCAGTGTGAGACGGCAGTTGCTGGACTACCCAGACCATGGTGTGGAAGATAATCCGATGTATACGCTTTCAAAGTGCATATTCATTCTATCAATTCTCTCCCTATACGAGAACCCTGACTAATACAACAATGGCTTTTGCACTATGGAACTCACTGTGGCTGTGATTACCCACAGAAGATTGGTTCCATCAGCAGCCTGTCTTGCAAAGGGGTGGGGCTTGCCAGGCTCCACCCCTTTCTGAGAATTTATACACAGCTGACAATTGAGACAGGACAGGCATTTTCTTCAACCGTTTAACCACAGAGGAGGTGCCTCTGCTCTCATCAACAAACTCCTCCCCACAGTCCTATAACCAACCTTAATAAGACGCATTGGGTCACCAAAATTCTGTCTTATTTACTCTCTCTCTCCCTCTTTCGTGTGTGTGTGTGTGTGTGTGTGTGTGTGTGTGTGTGTGTGTGTGTGAGAGAGAGAGAGAGAGAGAGAGAGAGAGAGAGAGAGAGAGAGAGACTAGAATAAAATATGCTATGCATGGGTATAAAAGTATAATGAATCTATTATCATGCATAATTAACATGTATTAATAAGATCCTTCTTTTAAATCCTAGTATTCAAGAGATAAAGGCCAAAGAGCAAAACAGTCTTTAAAACAAACAGACAAACACCAGCAGCACAAAGCCCCCACCCCTGTTTGCCACGAGTTAGAGGGTCGCAGAGAGCCCCCGCCCCACACTTCAGCCCAGCTTAGGCTCCCATGCCTCCATCAGAGTTGCCTCCTTCTGCACCAGCAGAGGTTGGCACACAAGCACACAGTGATAAGGAGAAGTGATGGGGTGGGGGGTGGGGAGGCAGGGGCGCTCTGCCTTAAATGGGCAGCTGTGTCAACCTCTCAAGAGGGGACAGAAAGAATGGGCGGGCCCGCCAACACCACCCCGTGGATGGAGGAAAGGACGGTGAAGCCACACTCTCCTGAAGGTAGGGTGTTGGTGTTTTCAGTAGTATAGCCCTTGCTCCACTGAAAAAATCTCCCACCCACGTTTGGACAACAAACTAATTAAACTCAGTGGGCCCCACACACAAAGAAGACTTGCAAGTGGGAGGGGAGGCATGAGAGAAAGGGAAGATGAAAACAATTTGCCTTTATTTTATAAATACACGAGATTGCTAAACAATTTTTAAAATTATAGTCCTCTTATTTCCCTAGGTAAGAAGAGAGCAAGGAACTTTTCTTTCAGTGTGGGGACTCCTAAGAGTGGACACACAGTATGGCTGCTCCTTTCCCTGTGCAGAGACAAGCCACCATCTTTCAGTGTGGGGACTCCTAAGAGTGGACACACAGTATGGCTGCTCCTTTCCCTGTGCAGAGACAAGCCACCATCTTTCAGTGTGGGGACTCCTAAGAGTGGACACACAGTATGGCTGCTCCTTTCCCTGTGCAGAGACAAGCCACCATCTTTCAGTGTGGGGACTCCTAAGAGTGGACACACAGTATGGCTGCTCCTTTCCCTGTGCAGAGACAAGCCACCATCTTTCAGTGTGGGGACTCCTAAGAGTGGACACACAGTATGGCTGCTCCTCTCCCTGTGCAGAGAGACAAGCCACCATCTTTCAGTGTGGGGACTCCTAAGAGTGGACACACAGTATGGCTCCTCCTCTCCCTGTGCAGAGAGACAAGCCACCATCTTTCAGTGTGGGGACTCCTAAGAGTGGACACACAGTATGGCTGCTCCTCTCCCTGTGGAGAGAGACAAGCCACCATCTTTCAGTGTGGGGACTCCTAAGAGTGGACACACAGTATGGCTCCTTTCCCTGTGGAGAGAGACAAGCCACCATCTTTCAGTGTGGGGACTCCTAAGAGTGGACACACAGTATGGCTCCTTTCCCTGTGCAGAGAGACAAGCCACCACAGGTTTCAGACTGAGCCCTCACCCGCTTCCTGTGTGGAGAGGGAGGTGGCCCTCTGCAGAGAAAGGCGGGCCTGGGAGTCTGGCCAGTGAAGGAGGACAGGCTTGGCTCCGCAGGGGATCAGTGGCCTCTGGCTTAGCTGCGTGCGTCATACCATCATCCAAGCCATGCCCCAGACTTGCCCTCTCCCAATGAGCTTTGCTGATGACACTGGAGCAAAGCCTACACACACACACACACACACACACACACACACACACACACTCAGAATTGTGCCCAGTTCTTTGCTAAGGAACAGGTAGGGGGAGTCTGCCTGGCCACTCCCTGCTGCCCAGACTTTCAAAGAGTCCATTGTTTTTAACCTAAAGCAAAGCACCTGCCTGGGGACAGTTATTTGGTTATTCGGGCACAAACGCAGTTTGTAAAGAAGCAATATTTTCAGTTAATAAAAGTGCCTACTGAACTCAGGCCTGGCTCAAGATTTGTAGGTCCCTGAAGCCCCAACCTGGCTTGAAGACAAAAGCAAAAGACTGTCTGGTGTAGGTCGTGCAGCTTCTAGTTATTATGAGTTGAGGGGAGTTGAGGGGCGAAGGGTGAGAGGGCCCAGACTTGGCCGGTCACTTCTTGGATAACCACTGAGCTCCGAGGGGGGCCCAGCCCCATGTTCTGCAAGAAACAACTCAGTTCCTATTGACTGCTTTCACCTCTCACAAGTTCAAAACCTCCCAGAGCAACTGAGTGAGCCCCTATCCCCACCCCCTGTTCCTCAGCCCCTGCCCCCATGCTACAAGTCTGCAATGCCAGTTTTAACAGATTTTTCTCCTGATTTTCAATAGAGACTGGAAAACAGGGTCTTTATGTGAAATCTTTTTCACATTTAAGTACCGACTAACATCTTAAAAAAAAAAAATAAGCCTTCCCCACTTCTGTCTCAGGCTCAGTGAGGGCAGTGACTAAGGGTAAGGTATCTAGGAGCCCTACACCTGCATGCTGTGTGATGCTTGCTACTTATCTAACCTGTCTTTGTCTTACTCCCTTGTGCTTAAAAAGGGCATGCTAAAGCACACTGCACACTCAGATGAGAAGATGTGTGTGGCTTCATAACTACAGGCTATTATCTTTATTGGACACCTGGTCTGCTCTCCCAGGAGTCTTTTTTGACAGTGTCACTGAGAGAGGAACAGTCAGTCAATCAATGCCTGTGCTGTCTGCAACAGGAAGGTCATAGCCTCTTGGAGAATTCCAGTGACTATAGTTGAGGAACAATCCCCATACTCACTCTATGTTCATTTATTACTCATGTCCCATGTGGCCAACAGATGCCCTCCCAGAATCCCCTGCCGACTTCTCTGCTTTTAGCCACTGAGTTATATCATACCTGTACCTTCTATTGCTCAGGCTCCTCCTCTGTTCCCTGTCTATAGATGCATTCCCACTTATAACAAACCCTGTGATGACCTGCTCTAGGTTGGGTATCTGTGAAGCAGTGACTTAGTACGTACAGTTTGCAGGTAAGTAATTTGGGGACATTGAAGAGAATGAAGGAGGAGAAGGGAGAAAAGCCGACAGATGACTGTGTTAGCTGCAAGTGAATGAGATTCATACACGGTTCCTATCCTCACCGGAATGCGTGAGTGGAGAATTAGAAAATCATTCACCACATCTATTTATTTAAAGCTAAGCTTGCACTTATCCAACCATCCCTAGAAACCTAGCCAAGAGACTAAAAACATGAGCACCTAAAGATTTGTGTATAAATCTTTACGTACCAGTCAACACTTGAAAATAACCCAACCGACACTGACAGATGGAGATGCATGGTCTAGTGAAGCCATACAAGAGAACTCTCCACACAGTAGCGACTTGAACTGCGGAAAGTGAAGATTGTCATTTTAATGTTAGGTATAAAAGGCAATTGCATTCAAATGTGTTGACTGTAACATAATGCTATGCTTAGGTACCTGTGACAGTTTTGTTGGAAGAAAAACTCAATAAGCAGATTGTCTAGACCAGGTTGGCCTGTGGTCATATCTGTGATGGATTGTATTGGTTGGGTTGGTTGGTGGAATACCCAGCCCACCGTGGGTAGCACCATTCCCTTGGCTTAGGTCCTCAGCTGTATAAGAGTGAAGAAGATGAGATAAGTTGCATGCATACATGCATGCATGCACTCCATCCTCTTTCTACTTTTGACTGTGGGTATGAGTGGCTGTCAGGAGATTCTTCCTTGACTGTCCCACAGTGATGGGCTATAACTTAGAATTTTAGCTAAATAAGCCCTTTCTCTATTAAAGCAGATTGATCAAAGAAACTGCAAGCAAAACTAATACCATACTGGATTCATCATTTTAATTAATACTCATTTCTGGTCAGTTGGGTCTCTTTGTAGGACAGATAGACATCTGGACTGTTAGTTACTATGCCCCAGGTTCTCTTTTAGACTAACTCCCAGGCCAGGCAGGTCAGTGTGCTTAGGTCCATCATGGAAAACCCCACTTCTGCGTCAGACCCTTACTAATAGGGCCAAAAGCAGCACAAGCTAACCTAGGCTTCGGTGCATCTTTGCACAGTTCTGGACTGGATTCCTTGATTGCTAGTCCACTGTTTGCATCCCTTCTCACATCACCTGTATGCTTCACTTTTTTGCTGAGGTCACCTCTGACCCCAAGCTCCTGTGGCTTAGAACATTCAATTCCTGCATGATGTCAGTCTGAGGACCTCATTTCCCTTTTGTCTGTTGGAGGTTGCCATAGGCACTTCACTGGGTAGCACTTTTCACATCACGGTTAACAACATGGTAGATGCTCCTTTAAGCCCAGTCAACAAGGGCACCCTGGAAAGATGGGGCCAGGCCTTATGTAATCACACACAGGCAGCCATACTTGTCCCAAGCCAAACTTGACTTGTAAGAAGCCAGTCATGAGTCCCCTTCACACACAAGAGGAAGAAAGCATACAGGGGTGAAACCAGAGAATGAAGATACCAGAGTTCTCTGTAGAAGTCCATCGCAGCTTATCCTCTGGCCACCATTGACCTATATCCTTCTTGCCTGCAGAAAATATCCCCTCTCTCCTAAAGAATTCAAGAATCTCACAGCATGCACAACCTGTTCGGCTGAGTTCACAACAGCATCATACGAACCAGGTCCAGCTGTGGATAAGGCCCCTTGTGTGTACTTCCTCAGTCTAATAAAACTAAAGACAAGTCATGTGTCTCCTAACTCCATGGAGGAACAATTTTAGTTAAACAGATATAGAAATGCCCATTTTAAAGAGAGAATGAAAAGAGAGTTGCTAGCCCTTGTGGTGGGACATGCCTGTAATGCTGGCCCTCAGGAAAACGGCAAGTTCTAGACCATCCTGGGTTACACTGTAAAACCTTGTCTAACAATGAAAATAAATTTTTTAAAAATTGCCAATCTTAAAGCCTGCAACATAAAGGCTTCTTCCAGAATTCCATGGTAGATTATAGGGATGTAATAATTTCAGATCATAAACCTCCAGTATAGGTTGGTTACACCCTCTGGATCTTCCTTTTTTTATAACTTTTAAAAAAATAATTATTTAATATATGAGTATTCTGTAGCTGTCTTCAGACAGCAGCAGAAGAGGTCACCAGATCCTATTACAGATGGTTGTGAGTCGCCGTGTGGTTGCTGGGAATTGAACTCAGGACCTCTGGAAGAGCAGTCAGTGCTCTTAACCGCTGAGCCATTTCTCCAGGCCATGGATTGTCCTGTTTTAAGGAATCTGCTTCCACTGGTACATTTTTTTGATAACTACCTTATTGCTTTGTGCCCATTAAATCCATTTCAGTTTGATGTTTTTGCAGAAATGATTTTCTCAAATATGTTGTGGGTTTCCCACAAATTTCCTTTCACATAAAAGCTGGGACCACTGCTTGTTTTGAGTTGATCCTTTATCTACCTAGATTCCTGCTGAGAGGTTGAAGTCAGCTCCATTAAGCTTCCAAATGACATTATCACTGGATAGGACTTGTGAGCTTTATCCCTTGTGTCTTGGGAGGGGCTTGCATATGCCTAAACTCCCTGCAGTATTAACAAAATTTGTACAATGTCCATTGGGGTGTTTTTCCACTCTGGGCCAGAATTTATATGCATTAAATGCTCCAATGTAATTTCTTTTTTAAAAGTTTTTTTTTTTTTTAATTTGGTTGTTTTGAGACAGGATCTCTCTATATATAGGTTGGCTGTCCTGCAATTTACTATGTAGACCAGACTGGCCTAGAACTCACAGAGCTCTCCTTGCCTCTGCCTTCAGAGTACTGGGAGTAAAAGTGTGCACCACCATGCCTGACTTTATTGTTAATTTTAACTGTGTGTGCATTTGTGTGTATGAGTTACGTACCCACAGGGGTTCCAGAAGAGGTCAGATTCCTGGGGCTTGAATAGAGGATGTTGTAAGCCAAGGGAAGCAGATACCAGGACCCCAGCTCTCATCCCCTGTAAAAGTAGCACCCGCTCTGAGCTGTGGAGTCATCTCTCCAGCCTCCAGCATAAGTTCCCTATTTTACATCTTTCCTTCTGAGGATTTTCAAAATCATGAAGTTCTGCTGCCTTTCATTGCTTGTCAGCTTCTCCCTGCCACTCCTGTCCTCCAGCATTTTACTGTGAGCACTGAGAAGAAGGCAGGTGGCACCTTCAATATTTTACTCTGGTGTCATCTCAACTGCACAGCCATACCCACCGCTTGCCTCATGTGAGTGGTGTCCTCACGATTCACTTGTACCTTTCTGCCTTTAGGACAGTTATAGCATTTGAATATATATATATATACACACACACACACATGTATCTATCCACACATGTAAAGGAATGTATAAAGTAGTACTTAAATGCTTGGAAATTTTTATATTTGCTGAATTCAAGTTTTCTTTTCTTTTCTTTTCTTTTTTTTTTTTTTTTTTTTTGGTTATTTTAGTACTTGAACTTTTTAGAAATTTAGCCCTGTTAAATGTATAAATGGAAGTTTAAATAGATGGTAAACAACAGTGACTGCCTGCCATGCACAGAGGCCTCTAGGAAGCTGATGGATTTAATAAGCTCTTTTCGTTCTAGCAAGATTTACAAGGAAGATAGGGCAAGCCACAGAACTGTGGAGACCAAAGCAGGGCTAGTAACCATTGCAAGTTCCCTGAGAGGATGCTGGCCCCGCAATGCTGCTGCCCTGAGTCCCTCTAGTGGCTTAGACTGCAAGGCGCGCCTCTCTGAATACTTTTGCGGAGCAATCATGAAGTTAGACCTGAGCCAAGTGTGGTGGGAATGCCTCTGATCCCCGTATCTGGGAGAGGCTAAGGCATGAGGATTAGAAGTTGAAGGCCAGTTTGAGTTTCAGGCTGAATTACTATCTCAAATAATAATAATAATAATAATAATAATAATAATAATAATAATAATAATAATAATAATAATAGAAGTATTATCTGATCAACAAGACGAAAAGCAAAAGCTCAGAAATTCTTCCTGCAGTGCTTTTTCAAAATTTAATCTCTGCACAAATATTCCGTATGTCACCAGACACCGAATTCCTTTTGATGATCTTTAATGATTGCCAATTGCCTCCTTCTAGCATGACCTTCTGTCCCTGCAACCTGGGCTCCTTGCCCCCACACTTGCCCTCTGGCACTGCTGGGCACGGTTCTAATCACCATTCTAATCTCTTCTCTACCTGACAGCCTTGAAAATATTTGCAAATGGCTTCTCACCTGCCCCCTCACCTCCCAGGCAACACACAGTTCCTTCAACTAATCTCAGCCACTAGATTCTTCTCTCTGTCTTGGTTGTTCCTTTCTGGGTTGTCCACACTCCTCTGAAGACATGCTGTCTATCAAAGACCTGCCCCCAACACCAGAGATGTGACCCAGTTATACCAAGTGTCACCAAGCAGTTACAACAATCTTGCCAGCTGCCCTACCTCCAGACCCCATTCTCTGAGCAGCATTGTCACAGACGGACTGAAAGCTGAGACTACCCTTATGTGGCTAGGCCACACTTCAATCAACTTCACAGAAGCCGTACTTTGCCCTCTTTGTCACAAGCCCAGAAACGCTTCGCATTTTTGGATCAGGCTCATGAGTTTACAAATATAAAAGAATACAAACAACTGTAAGTTAATGGCCAGGTCTGCATGAACTAGACATGCAAACAACCAAAGAGATCAAAAGGAGTCTTAGGAATGAACTGCTCCCTGGTGAGATGGCCTCTTGGGTACTTGGAGTAGGTCTCTGACCTCTGGGTTGGCAGATGACCAGCCTCCATCCCTTCCTCTGCATTTTAAACTCACTGCCTTCAATACTGCCCTCTGTGGACACAGGAGAGAGACTCAGTGTCAATGATGTAGCATCCCTCGATAGTGTGAAGACTGATATTCAGTCTACGCACATCTCTCTCCTCTGAGCTAATGGAGACTTCTCCCTGAAGGGCTGTTTTTCAAAACCTTTCATCATTCACTTCGTCTCCCCTGACTCCACTCCAATCTCACCATAACATCCTCCACTTATGGGCCCCAAGTCTGAGCAGTATGCTCTAATGACCTATATTGGCTATAGATTAAAAGAGTTATCTCTGTGAAAATATTTCCTTTATAATATAGATTGCCGTAACTAAGATTTACATGCCTAAAGACTCCTTGGAGTATAACAGGTAGCATTTAAAACTTTCTTTGTAGATCATCTGGTTTGATATCTGGGCACATTGTCTCACAGCACCAATGTTGTGTCTGACACTGGGTCTCCCAGCCCGCCATCAAGAGACGACCACAGGGCAATGATGGTATTGGCTGGCTTTGGAGAGTAAGAATCCTTTTATCTTGGGAAGAAAAAATAAACTATGAGGGGTGAGATGGCTTGGTGGATCAAAGGCTTGACACCAAACCCGACGACTTCAATCCTTTGGACCCACATAGTAGAAAGGACTGACAGTTCGTGTTGTTCTCTGGCTCCAACATATGCACTATGGTATGTGCACACACAGGATAAATGAAATGTATTTGTAAAACAAACAAACAAAAAGACTAGGGATTGCTCTCAGCAGGGATATTCTTTTTTTAAATGACCTTTACATTTTTATTTTCCTTTTGTGTGTGTGTGTGTGTGTGTGTGTGTGTGTGTGTGTTGTCCCTGCACATATGTCTGTGTATGATGTGCATGCCTGATGCACTAGGAGGCCAGAAGAGAACATCAAGTCCCCTAAGACTAGAGTTACAGGTAGTTCTAGGAGCCAACCACCATGTAAGTGCTGAGAATCAAAGCCAGATCCTCTGGAAGAAGCCAGGACTCTATTACATGGAATCTCTTTCTCTCTCTCTCTCTCTCTCTCTCTCTCTCTCTCTCTCTCTCTCTCTCTCTCTCACACACACACACACACACACACACACACGCACACGCACACGCACACGCACACGCGCACACACACACATCTTTATCTGGCCTTCATCATCCTCTTTGGATCTTTATCCCAGTATCTGACCTTTCTATAATCCTATTGCCACTCCCCTGCACACCCCAGGATGCTGTTTCTTCCAACCATCCTATAGACTCAGTACATTTTAGAACCTACCTCACAGAACCCAAACCTCTACCTCCTATTGAAGCCAACTTCAGATGAGTGTTTGAGATATCTCACTGAGCCAACTGCCTTAATGAATTCTTAGTGATGCCTTTGCTTTAAATAGGTGCTTAGTCATCTAAAAGGTTGCCATCAGGATGGGGAGATGGCTCAGTTGATAAAGTCCTTGCCTTGAAGGGTATGAGAAACTGAGTTTGATCCTCAGAGCCCATGTAGAAATGCCAGGCAGGGTCCTGTGAGCTTGCAATCCCAGGGCTGGGACGTGAAGGAAGATCCCTGGGACTCACTACCAGCCAGTCTCATATAAGTGATGCTCTCCAAGCCAGAGAGATCCTGTCTCAAAAGAGGCAGATGGCATCCTTGAAGATGACCCCTGACTATGTCTTCTAGCCGTCTCATGTGTACCTGCACATAAATGAACATGCACATGCTGTCATTAGAGGACATCAGAAGGTCACAAAGATGAACAAAATGGACTCCACAAGGGAGGATTCTTGGGGAACATGGACACCACTCTAATGGACTCACTGTGCTTGATCCACAGCAGCGGGGAAACAAAAGGAGAGAAAACAGAGAGATTCCATTTGGAAATCTCTGCTGACTGACACCTGCTTTCCAGAGGCTCCCACATTCCTCCATTTATGAGTCATAGATTATACACTTGCTTGTCAGTACTTCCAATGTGCTTAAAACTGTCCCTATTTGGGGCTGGCTGGCTAAGTGGGTAAAGGTACCTGCTGCCAACCCTGGCGGCCTGAGTTTAATTCCCAGGATTTACAGGATTCACATGACAGGAGACAATGGATCCCACAGTTGTCTTCTGATCTCCTCACTAATGCTGTGGAACATACAGACACACAAGACACACAGACATAGCCAGATACGCATGCACACACACACACAGAGAGAGAGAGAGAGAGAGAGAGAGAGAGAGAGAGAGAGAGAGAGAGAGAGAGAGAGAATACTTTTTAATGTGAAGTTACCTTTACTTTGATAAACTACTAAATAAAAGCAGCCACACACCCCTTTCTTTATATATTCACATAAAACTCTAGAAAAAGCAAATTCATCCACAGCAATAAAAGCAGATTAGTAATTATCCAAGGTCAAAAGAGGAGTGTGAAGTGTGATACCAAGAGACCTTGAATGTAATAATGGTTTTGTGAGTGATTGCGTGTGGCAGGCTGGAGAAGCATCCAGCAAGGCACATGTTAAAGGCATAGTCCACAGCCCCCTTGTGACACTGCATGGTGTTTGAACCATGGAGAGGTAGGGCCTACTAGGTGGTCTTCTGGTCATATGGAAGAGTTCCCAGGAAGAAAGTCTCAGAACCCAGACCTTTCTCCTCACTCTCTTTTGCCTCTTAGCCTCAGTAACGTGAACAGTTTCTTCACTCTGCACCGTAGTTGTGGTATACTGTATTGGCACAGGCCCACACTGTAGGAAACTGACCACAGACTGACCCTACAAACCGCGAGCCAAAATTCAACTTGCTGTCTTCTTTCATTGTTTGCCTCAGTTACCTTGGTATAGTAATAGAAAGAGAGCACAATACGTCTGCCGAAGCTTGCCACGGTGCACGTTTTAAATATTTACCATTTCTTCTCCAGCCATGAGGTGAACTGACAGATGCTAAGAGTTTGTCATATTTGCCTTGAGTGTTGGATTGGTAGGATATTACATGCCATGAGAGCAGAATTTCCTCTGAAAAGACAGTCAGGAAGATATGCCAACCCCAGCTGAGGGCACCAGCAGAAGAACTCAGGGGCAAAATAAAGACATAGCCAACAGCAACTCAGGACAAGCCAGTCCTCACCGTGGAAAATCCCAGCTTTAAATAAACTCGTACTAGAAATTCCCAACTATACCAGAAAAGCACTGGAGAACCAAACCACGAAATGGACTGAAAATTCATTGAAAAGTAACGCCTCAGGAAGAAAAGAAGCGTATAGGTGACTACAAAATAAGACTGCTGAAAATGACCTGTAAGAAGAACAAACAGGAATAGAAAATGAAACAAAATGACAGCTTACGAAAAGACAGCAGCATCCCCAGCCACTTGGGAGGCTGAGGTAGAAAGATTGCTTGACTCCAGGAGTTCAAGACCAGGGTGGGTAACATAGTGAGACCACTCATCCGAAACAAAAACAAAAAGAGAAAAGAGCAAAATCATTTTCATAGCAAAAATTTACAGACACTATCTCTCTATGCCCATATCTGTCTGTGTCTGTTGTGCCTGTGTCTATATCTACTTACTTAATGGAAATGAGTAAGTTTAAGATACCCAGTAACAGGAGGATGCCCACAGGAACTATAGAAGGGATGTGTAGAAAAGCATAAGGAAGCAATATAACAGAATCATTTTAAGAATTCCCATGTCAGGAATTCTACGCCAGGCATAGTGGCTCACACCTGTAACTTCAGCACTTCAGAGGCAGGAGAATTTTGTTGAATTTATATCTAGCCTAGGCTACACTGTGAAACTCTACCTTAAAAAGAAAAGAAACCAACAAAACGCTTAAGCTAGGAAGTCTGAGGTTGCTAAGCACACAGAGTTGACGCCCTTTGTTACCTAACAAAAGCCCCAGGATTCAGTGACACCAGCCCATTTCCTTTGCCCAGTCCTCTGGGTGTGCTGCCTCTGGGAATTCCCCGCCATCTTGGGTCTCTAATGCATTTGTGGCCAATGGGCAGCTGTAGTCAATGGACAGTGACTAGCTCTCATTAGCCCTTGGGAAACCACAGGGTAAGGGAAGGGGCTTCAGTCCACAGGCCGCTAAAGTGTCACCATAGCCACCATAATTGCAAGGCCACCATAGCACAGACAGACTCCCTGCAGAGCTCAGTGGCTCCATAGTCCCAGCCCTATTGTGTAGCCTTTCCTTTTACAAAGATTGTGACTGAGGCTGACTACCAACTTGTTCCCAGCAGGGATGCTGGAGTCATTTTAATTAATGGCTTGACATTTCTTTGCTGCTATTGCAAGCCTGGGATAACTATGCACTCCTAGGTTCCTAAATGAACGGCTTCAGCCGGCGTTAAGGTTGCTGCTCCAAGGACTATTGTACCGAGGCTGTCTTCATTTAAGACAGACAACAAGAATTATTTTTATACAATATGTTAGATCGATGGGTAGACAAAGTAGATTATAAATTATAGGAAATGACAACAGGTAGAAGAAAGTGGGAAGGTGAAATAGAGCTGGGTATGATGGCACACACCTATAATCCCATCCCTGGAAAGATGGAGGAAGAGTTCAAGGCTAACCTCAGCTACTTAATGAGTCTATCCTGGGCTACATGAGATTCTGGCTCAAGCAAAAAAACAAATAACAACAAAAACAAGGTGAAATCACCAAGTTACTCCTCCACCACCATTATTTGGCTTCCCAAAACATGCATCATTTCAGTTAGGAAGTGGGGACTAAATAAATGTCATGTAGAATCTTTGATAAGCAAATTAATAATGGGAACTATGAAGGTGTTGATCATAATCCCAATAGACTTTGGTCTAGCATCTGTTCTATAAATGCTTTGTTCTGGAAAGGAGTCTCAGGCCTGTAATCCTACCATACCTGTTATGTTCAGTCTCTGACCTCACAATGCCTGTGGTCTCATAACACTGGTGTTCAGATACTTGGTTTGAAATTTTGATCACTACAAATATGAAAAGCCAGAAGGAAGGAGAAGGTGTCTTCTCTGGGATCCGGGTACGAATTCTTAGTTCTAATGTCTTCTGAGATAGGCAACCCATCTGTGATGAGTGGTGAGTCTTTGGTTCCTTGGTCTACTGAGACTTTGGCATGCTTTAATGATATCATCACATACCACATGCATATATATTATTTTACTGCTGCAGGTAGAAAATTCTCTAATTGAATAAAATCCATAAAATATGAGCACAAAGAAGAGCCCATAGCTTGAGCAAGAATACCACATGGAAATTTTGACAGGAGGTTTGTCTTAGTTTCTTTTGTGGCTGCTATTGTAAAACACTCTCATAAAAAGCAATGTAAGCAGGGGAGAGTTTATTTCAACTCACAGTTTATAGCAGGGGGGTCAAGAAGGCAGAAGTTTGAAATTGCTATTCATAGTGCATCTTCAGTCAGGAAGAAGAGAATGCTTGTGCTCATCTTTCTACCTTTTAACACAGTCCAGACTAAGCTATTGAGCTAAGTTTATGGAATGATGCCACCCACAGTGGACAGGTCTTCTGACTCTAGTTAATCAAGATACTTCCCCAGGAGTCCCATCCCCCAGATGATTTTACATCTTTTAAGTTGACAATTAAGATTAATCATTACAAGATGTTTCTTACAGGTTTACTAGAGATACTTCTAGACACAAAGATTTGACTATTTGTAATTTCTACTTGATAGGAAGGTTCTAAGAATCACATAGCCATCTTTCCTCAAGTGAAGGCATCAAGACATACTAATGCCCACTAGAAATCTTGGGTAGAAATTCAAATAATCTGGTTCTGCCTTGCCTCTGCCTCAGCCAGCCACCAATACTGAACTCCTTACATCCTTTCCTGATGGAGTTCACCCTCAACCCAATTGTAGTTCTCATCCCCTTTCTCAATAGCTCACTGGAAGTGTACTCTTTCCCAGCCTGAGCACATTTTAATCCAGCTGCGCTCATGTGCCTTCCACTTATGGCCTCTGTCCTTCTTTGGTCAGGCTTTCCTTGGGAAATCATCACACACCAGCTATGGAGTAAGTGTTCACCCTTTAACATGAAGATAACATGCAGGACTCCCTGTTTAAAGTGATGTACAAATGATTGTTTTCATTTCCCCTTAAGCCACAGTAAGATGAAGACTAGATATGCATGTGCAGGTAGGAGAACCTTCTGTCTATCTCAAGCCACGTTAAAGGAGCCATAATCTGGCATCACCTGGCTACACTATGCTTATGTCCTGAAACCTCGAGTGAAGCTGAATTCAAAAGTAATGAATAAATTTTTCTGACAGAGGAAATGTTTAGCTAGTATAACACCCAATGTACCAGTCACTGCTTACTACGCTACCCAGGCCTACAGCAGAAGAGTGCAGAGAATGTAAAAACGTTTGGCAAGGAATAAATGTGGATCCTGTAAGAATTGTAAAAAGACTGCAGATAATGTAGACAGCACAGATGTTAAAGAGACTGTCCATCAAGGAGAAACTTCAAACTTTGTCCTGGGACCATGGGAAAGGTATTTTGATGGCAGGACACCACTCACTGAAGGTGTAAAATTAAAAAATAATATGAAAAGAGAATAGCTGAGAGTATAGAGACTCTGGAATATCCTAAGGGAAAACAGGTGCATAGAGATACATTTTCCAGGGCTCCATTGTGAAGGCATACAGAGCACTACAGCTGTGGTCTAATGGAGCCAGGATAGAGCCTGGGCTGACCTGAGAGCCTGGAATCATACACATTATGTCGATTTGGCAAATATTACAAGAGGAAAAATCTCTCAAAAAAAAAAAAAGATAAGGAAGGACACTTCATAGTCATCAAAGGAAAAATCTACCAAGTGGAGGTCTCAATTCTGAATTCTATGCTATGCTATTCTATGCTCTTAATGCAAGGGCATCCACATCCATAAAAGAAACTTTACTAAAGCTCAAAGCACACTTTGCAGATCACACAATAATAATGGGAGGCTTCAACACCCCACTCACATCAACGGACAGATCATGGAAACAGGAACTCAACAGAGACACAGTGAAACTAACAGAAGTTATGAACCAAATGGATCTAAACAGATATGTATAGGACATTTTATCCTACAACGAAAGAATATGCCTTCTTCTCCAAAATTGACCATGTAATCAGTCACAAAACAGGCCTCAACACATACAAGAAGATTGAAATAATCACATACATCCTATCAGATCACAATGGACTAAGGGTCTTCATTAACAACATAAACAATAGAAAGTCCACATACATGAACAACACTCTACTCAATGATAACTTGGTCAAGGAAGAAATAAAGAAATAAAGACTTTTTAGAGTTTAATGAAAATGAAGCCACAACATACCCAAACTTATGGGACACAATGAAAGCAGTGCTAAGAAGAAAACTAATAGCTCTGAATACCTCCAAAAAGAAACTGGAGAGAGTTTCTAGCAGCTTGACAGCACATTTGAAAGCTCTAGAACAAAAGGAAGCAAATGCACCCAAGAGCAGTAGATGGCAGGAAATAATTAAATTCAGGGCTGAAATCAACCAAATAGAAACAAAAAGAACTATACAAAGAATCAATCAAACAAGGAGCTGGTTGTTTGAGAAAATCAACAAGATAGATAAACCCTTAGCCAGACTAACCAGAGGACACAGAGAGAGTATCCAAATTAACTCAGAAATGACAAAGAAGACATAACAACAGAAACTGAGGAAATCCAAAACACCATCAGATCCTACCACAAAAGCCTATACTCAACAAAACTGGAAAATCTGGATGAAATGGACAATTTTCTAGACAGATACCAGGTACCAAAGTTAAGTCAGGATCAGGTAAACTATCTAAAAAGTCCCAAAATCCCTAAGGAAATAGAAGAAGTCATTAATAGTCTCCCAACCAAAAAAAAGCCCAGGACCAGGTGGGTTTAGTGCACAGTTCTATCAGACCTTCAAAGATCTAATACCAATACTCTTCAAACTATTCCACAAAATAGAAACAGAAGGGACACTACCCAATTTGTTTTATGAAGCCACAATTACTCTGATACCTAAACCACACAAAGACCCAACAAAGAAAGAAAACTTCAGATCAATTTCCCTTATGAATATCGATGCAAAAATACTGAATAAAATTCTTGCAAACCAAATCCAAGAACACATCAGAACAATCATCCATCCTGACCAAGTAGGTTTCATCCCAGGGATGCAGGGATGGTTCAATATATGGAAATCCATCAACATAATCCACTATATAAACAAACTCAAAGACAAAAACCACATGATTGTTTCATTAGGTGCTGAGAAAGTATTTGACAAAATCCAACACTCCTTCATGATAAAAGATCAGGAATTCAAGGTCTGTCCCTAGCTATCGTTCTCACCGGCAAGAACACACTCGGACAACCGGATTCTTCTGCAGCAAGCTTTATTGCTTCTTCAGGAGGGAAGACCCAGAATCCGGAAAATGGTGCTGCTTATATAGCCCTCAGCGTGGCGTTTCAGCACCTGATTTGTTGCTCGCTCATCACCTCATTACTATGCCCCAAGATGAGCAGTGACTAGGCGTGAGTTCACTCTCGCACCTGCGTACAAGGCTTGTTTACTAGTTAGGCACAGCGGAAGCCAGCGCCATCTTATAATGGTGATTGCTCACGGCACGGCTCTCCACAAAGGCCCATACCTAAACATAGTAAAAGCAATATACAGCAAACCAGTAGCCAACATCAAACTAAATGGAGAGAAACTTAAAGCAATCCCACTAAAATCAGGGCCTAGACAAAGCTGCCCATTCTCTCCCTACCTAGTCAATATAGTATTTGAAATCCTAGCCAGGGAAATTAGACAAAAGGAGATCAAAGGGATACAAATTGGAAAGCAAGAAGTCAAAATATCACTATTTGCAGATGATATGATAGTATACTTAAGTGACCCCAAAAATTCCACCAAAGAACTCCTAAACCTGATAAACAACTTCATCAAAGTGGCTCGATATGAAATTAACTCAAACAAATCAGCAGACTTCCTCTACTCAAAGGATAAACAGGTTGAGAAAGAAATTAGGGAAAAAAACACCCTTCTCAATAGTCACAAATAATATATAATACCTTGGTGTGACTCTAACTAAGGAAGTGAAAGATCTGTATGATAAAAACTTCAAGTCTCTGAAGAAAGAAGTTGAAGAAGATCTCAGAAGATGGAAAGTTCTCCCATGCTCATGGATTGGCAGATTAATATAGTAAAAATGGCCATCTTGCTGAAAGCAATCTACAGATTCAATGCAATCCTCATCAAAATTCCAACTCAATTCTTCACAGAGTTAGAAAGAGCAATTTGCAAATTCATCTGAAATAACAAAAAGCCCAGGATAGTGAAAACTATTCTCAACAATAAAAGAATTTCTGGTGGGATCACCATCCCTGATCTCAAGCTGTACTACAGAGCAATTGTGATACCAAAAACAAAACAAAACAAACAAACAAACAAACAAAACCTACATGGTATTGGTACAGATAGGCAGATAAATCAATAGAATAGAATTGAAGATCCAGAAATGAACCCACACACCTATGGTCACTTGATCTTTGACAAAGAAGCTAAAACCATCTAGTGGAAAAAGGACAGTATTTTCAACAAATGGTGCTGGTTCAACTGGTGGTCAACATGATGTAGAAGAATGCAAATCGATCCATTCTTATCTCCCTGTACAAGGTTCAAGTCCAAGTGGATCAAGGACCTCTACATAAAACCAGATACACTGAATCTAACAGAAAAGAAAGTGGGGAAGAGCCTTGAGCACATAGGCACAGGGGAAATTTTCCTGAACAGAACACCAATGGCTTATGCTCTAAGAGCAAGAATTGACAAATGGGACCTCATAAAATTGCAAAGCTTCTGTAAGGCAAAGGACACTGTCAATAGGACAAAACAGCAACCAACAGATTGGGAAAATATCTTTACCAACCTTATATCTGATAGAGGGCTGATATCTAATATATACAAAGAACAAGAAGTTAGACTCCAGAGAAACAAATAACCCTATTTAAAAAACAGGGTACAGAGTTAAACAAAGAATTCTCAACTGAGGAATACCAAATGGCTGAGAAGTACCTAAAAAAATGTTCAACATCCTTAGTCATCAGGGAAATGTAAATTAAAACAACCCTGAGATTCCACCTCACACCAGTCAGAATGGCTAAGATCAAAAACTCAGGTGACAGCAGATGATGGCAAGGATGTGGAGAAAGAGGAACACTCCACTGCTGGTGGGATTGCAAGCTGGTACAACCACTCTGGAAATCAGTTTGGCGGTTCCTCAGAAAATTGGACATAGTAATACCTGGGGACCCAGCAATACCATTCCTGGGCCCAGAAGATGCTCCAATATATAATAATGACACATGCTCCAGTATGTTCATAGCAGCCTTATTTATAATAGCCAGAAGCTGGAAAGAACCCAGATGTCCCTTAACAGAGGAATGGATTCAGAAAATGTGGTACATTTACACAATGGAATACTACTCAGCTGTTAAAAACAATGAAATCGAGCCGGACATGGTGGCGCACGCCTTTAATCCCAGCACTCGGGAGGCAGAGGCAGGCGGATTTCTGAGTTCGAGGCCAGCCTGGGCTACAGAGTGAGTTCCAGTACAGCCACGACTACACAGAGAAACCCTGTCTCGAAAAAACAAAAAAAAAAAAAAACCAAAAAAAAAAAAACAATGAAATCCTTAGGCAAATGGATAGAACTAGACAATATCATCCTGAGTGAAGTAACCCAATCACAAAAGAACACACATGATATGCACTCACTGATAAGTGGATATTAGCCCAGAAGCTTGGAATACCCAAGATACAATTCACAGACCACATGAAGCACAAGAAGAAGGAAGACCAAAGTGTGGATACTTTGATTCTTCTTAGAAGAAGGAACAAAATACCGATGGGAGGAGATACAGAGACAAAATGTACAGCAGAGACTGAAGGAAAGGCCATCTAGAGACTGCCCGACCTGGGGATCCATCCCATATAGAGTTACCAAACCCAGATACTATTGTGGATACCAACAAGTACTTGCTGATAGGAGCCTGATATAGCTGTCTCCTGAGAGGCTTTGCCAGTACCTCACAAATACAGAGGTGTATGCTTTCAGCCAACCATTGGACTGAGCACAGGGTCCCCAATGGAGGAGCCAGAGAAAGGACCCAAGGAGCTGAAGGGGTTTGCAGCCTCATAGGAGGAACAACAATATGAACCATCCAGTACCCACCAGAGTTCCCAGAGACTAAACCACCAACCAAAGAGTACACATGGAGGGACCCATGGCTCCAGCCGCATATGTAGCCGAGGATGGCCTTGTCAGTCATCAATGGGAGGAGGGGCCCTTGGTCCTGTGAAGGCTCAATGCCCCAGTGTGGGGGAATGCCAGGGCCAGGAAGCAGGAGTGGGTGGGTTAGTGAGCAGGGGGAAGGGGGAAGGGAAGGAGGAGGGGATGGGGGAAGGTTGTTTTTGGAGGGGAAACCAGGAAAAGGGGATAATATTTGAAATGTAAGTAAAGAAAATAACTTTTAAAAAAATACAGGAAAAAAAAAGCTTCCAGGGAGATTTTTTTAAAAAAGGAAAAATCTCTTGGGACCCTCTCATAAAAATTTGCTTCACAGACTCCCCTTTGCTATGGCAAAGATTTTCTCAGAACAGTGTTGGAGTCTGAAGCTTTTCCAGGTCTCGTCTCTCCTCGCTATCTCACAGGTACTGACCTGTGCTTTGGTCTGAGCCTTCTCCCACCTGCTTCTGATCTTTACCCCTTTATTCTCTCTCTCTCTCTCTCTCTCTCTCTCTCTCTCTCTCTCTCTCTCTCTCTCTCTCTCTCTCTCTCTCTCTCTCCTCTCTCTCTATTTTATTTATTTAATGTATGTAAGTACACGGTAGCTGTCTTCAGACACACCAGAAGAGGGCGCCAGAACTTGTTTTCTCCTAGACTTATATCCTTTCTCGTCTCAGGTTCTTGACCACCCTAGCAGGTTCAGACATGAGTTCCATCTCACGGACTGGGCCTTGAATCTACTCAGAGAGTGACTGGTTACCCCCACTATGTTTGTGCCACTATTGCTCCAGCATAGCTCACCAGCAGATCACTATTGTTGTCTGTAGGGTTTACATTTAGGTTGATGATAACCTTTCTCCTCTGGAAGCAGAGAGTATCTTCCAGTACCCTGAACACTACTCAATAGAGATGAGGCCTCTAGGCAGGCACCAGATAGACTTCTCCATGTTCAATGAGCTAAGTATGTGCTGTGTTCACCAATAGAGCCTTACCATCAGTTTTTGAGGTACTGGAAATTGCCCAAGGTGTTTGAACATTTCCATGAGGCCCTTTAGCCAACAGTTCAAGATGTAACCCGCTCCTGGCACTGGAGATTTTACTTGGTGGCAGGGGATGTCTGTCTATTTCAGGCTTTGTCTAGCCTGTTTGGTGACTCCATTTAGATTCTGTTCAGATGTGTGTATATTTTAGGGAACTTCTACAGTAGCAAGTTTCCATATGGTACCTCAAATGACCCAAGATAAAGAAACCTTATTTCTCAACTCAGCAATGCTAGAACTCCAGGATTCTCTCCAGTTTGTATACATTTTCCTTCAAAGCTGGCTCTTTCCCAAATATTTCTTTCTGAAGTACAGGATCCTTTGTATACATGCAGCTAATGACAACTAGCTCTCATTTTCACCCCTTTGCCTAGACATCTACACGAATTCAAATGCATTTTTGGTATATATTCTAATTTTCAGGTTTGATACTTTTATAAAATATTTCTTCCCTCCCTGCAAAACCGTAGACTGCAGGGAGGGAACCATTTTTGTTTCTAATGTCTATCACAGTTGTGTGTGTGTGTGTGTGTGTGTGTGTGTGTGTGTGTGTGTGTGTGTGTGCGTGCGCGTGCCCGCGCCCATGAGACTCAAAACCGAAGCCGTTTTTTGTTTGTTTTTTGCTTTTCTTGTATCTGACTCAGATAATTGTTATCATTTTCTCATACCAATAAGGAACCAATGTCTTATACCAAAAGCTATTCTCCCAAAATGCCATGTAGAAAATATCCAAAACTGTAGTGGCTTAAAATAACAGTAATATATTCTCAGTGACCTGTGAATTGGCTGAGTGTTGGCAGCTGTAGGCTGTGCTTAGCTGGGCTCCGATTCAGGCTTAGCTTGGCTAGGACGAACTGGCTTTATTTCACATGCTATTTATCTTCCTCTTTGGACTACCAGCATGTTCTTCTGTTCTGATGGCATAAATAGAAGAGAATTGCCCCAAGCACACATGTGCTTTTCAAGCCTCTGCTTGCAATCTGTCTGCCATCATCACAATGATAAGACAACAGTCAGGCCTAGAATGAGGAGCAGGGAAGCCTTTTCACGGAACTACGTACCAGGGGGTAGAGAGTAAATATATATTTTTAAGATATTACTTTGGGTGGGGGGTGTATAAATGGCTCAGCAGTTAAGAGCATTGGATGCTCTTCCAGAAGACCCAGATTTGGTTTCTAGTACCCACATGATAGCTTACAATAATTTATTCCAGCTCTAGAGGATCCAATACCCTCTACTTCTGGCCTCTGTATGTACCAAGCACACATGCAGTGCACATATATGTAAGCAAAACACTGATTCACAGAAAATACATTTTTAAGTTTCTTAAAAGACTTTATGTATCTCTCTCTCTCTTTCTTTCTCTCTGTGTGTGTGTGTGTGTGTGTGTGTGTGTGTGTGTGTGTGTCTCTGTGTGTGTGTCTGTGTGTCTGCTTGTATGAATGTGCAGGTACCCACAGAAGCCAGAAGAGGAAGCCGGATCTCCTGGAGTAAGAGTTACAGTAGTTGTGAGCCACCAGTGTTGGTGCTGGGAACAGAACTCCTCATCCTCCGCAAGGACAGCAAGCCCTACTGTGTGAGGACAGCAAGCCCTACTGTGTGAGAGCAGCAAGCCCTACTGTGTGAGGACAGCAAGCCCTACTGTGTGAGAGCAGCAAGCCCTACTGTGTGAGGACAGCAAGCCCTCCTGTGTGAGGGCAGCAAGCCCTCCTGTGTGAGCGCAGCAAGCCCTCCTGTGTGAGCGCAGCAAGCCCTACTGTGTGAGAAGCCATCTCTTCGTCCTCTGAGGAGTAAGTACTGTGAGCAACATTCTAACCTATCACATATATTATTGTGGAATTTTAGGACCACCAGACTGGTATACATAAGAACCCACAGAGACTGATAGCATGGATAAGACCTGAACAGGTTCAAATGGGTTCAAAATCCCAGCAGTGAGAAACAGTAGTCCTGTGCTAAGGACTGGAAATCGGGTGGCAGAACCTCGCATGAGCAACATCAGATGTTGGAGACAGTGGAATGTTCCCCACATCTTGAATAAAGTGCTGTCATACCTAGAATCCTGTATCCCCATCTAAACCAGCAGCCAATTAAGGCTAGACTAAAGACACTTGACTCACACAGTCCCATTTAACTTACTCTGTAGGCATCTTTTCTCAGGAAATTACTAAAGAATAAAAAATAAATAAATAAAAAGAAAGACTAAACCAAACCAAACCAAACCAAACCAAACCAAACAAAAAACAGAAAAAACAAAATAGGAAGATTGGAAGTAGAAAAAAGGAAGATTGGAAGCAGAAAGTCTGTCATAAAGAGAGGAAGGAGATTTCCCAGCCGATGGTACCTGGAAGCTCCCCATTGTTGCAACAGGCACACAGATGGGTATGGGTGACCCCACACTCACTGCAATGTGAGGTACGTGTGTGTGTGTGTATGTGTGTGTGTGTATGCTATTGTAGAAAGTAGAAACACTCAAGTATAGGTATGACACATTTTTTACAATAAATTAATTCCCAGAAAATACAAGTCATATTGTCCTTGTGCAACACTATGTTCATCTGTACACAGTTTGGTTTTTTTTGTTGTTGTTGTTTTGTTTTGTTTTGTTTTTTGAGACAGAGCTTCTCTATGTAGCCTTGGCTGTCCTGGAACTATCTCTGTAGACCAGGCTGGCCTTGAACTGCCTGCCTCTGGCTTCTGAGTGCTAAAATTAAAGTTCTGTACCACCACCACCTGGCTATGTACATGTACATGGTATTTCATATCACAGTGCTCACAAAACTGTACTATAACTACATTGGAGCAATAGGAATAAGAAAGAGAAATCTTTAATTACTACAACAGAAATGCCCAATGTAAATGGAAAAGGCTGTCTAGTATTGCTTATCTATTACTTACCAATGTGGAAGAAAGGTATTGACTCCAGAGAGTGGAAAACATGGGGACTAAAACTTGTTGTAACTCTTTTCATCAACACTACACTTTTCTGTCAAAATACGTACATGTTATCCTAATAAATGATCACGGCCTGTATATGGGTAATACATTATGCCTGATTAACATCTCCCTGAGAACAAATCCCATCCATTTTATCATTTATGGAATGAACACACACTTCCTTCTAGGCATCAACAAACTATTAGTTAGGAAAAGGAGAAAGAAAACTTCTCCATGACAAAAGCAAGCTAAAAGTGCTCGTGACCAGCAAGCCAGCCCCACAGAGCATGCTGGCAGGAGTCCTCAGGAGCAAAAGAAAGAAAAAACACACACCTACAAAGGTAAGGGGGAACAATTAGCAAAGACAAGACAACTGCTAAACAAAGATAACTAAGAAACTACCTCAAACTACATAAAGCAGCCCCTTCCACAGCCTCTTGAAGAAACTGAGTGTCTTAGTTAGGGTTTTGCTGCTGTGAACAGACACCATGACCAAGGCAAGTCTTACAAAAACATTTAATTGGTGCTGGCTTACAGGCTCAGAAGTTCAGTCCATTATCATCAAGGTGAGAGCATGGCAGTATCCAGGCAGGCATGGCGCAAGCAGATCTGAGAGTTCTATGTCTTCACTCAAAGGCTGCTAGTGGAAGACTGACTTCCAGGCAACTAGGGTGAGGATCTTAGACCCACACCCACAGTGACATACCTATTCCAACAAGGCCACACCTCCAGATGGGGCCACTCCCTGGTCTAAGGATATACAAACCATCACACTGAGACAATTAGAGGAAGGAAACACCATCCTTATCTTTCACCCTGGACAAAACCCAACTCCGAAAGGATCAAAGATCCAAGACTCTGAACGTGCAAGAGAAATAGGGTTTCGCTCTTGAGATATAGGCATAGGTAAGGACTTTCTGAATATGACTCCAGTCACTCTCGCGAAATTAAAAAGCAGAATTCTGTCTTAGTTTGCTTTTTATTGCTTTGATCAAGATCATGACCATAACAACCCAGGAACTGAGGTTCATTTCACCTCATAGCTTACTCTCCTTCATGAGGAGAACTCTGAGCAGGAATTCGGAGCAGAAAACTGGAGGCAGGAACAGAAGCCATGGTTATGGCCTGCTTACAGCCTGGCTTTTCCCAGCTTGCTCACCCTGCAGGGCCATCTACCCAGAGAAGGCAACGCCCACAGTGGGCGGGGCCTTCCCACATCAGTCATTAATCGAGAAAATGCCCCATGGACTTGTCTACAGGCCAGTCTGACGGAGGCAGTTCCTCCATGATTCCCTCTTCTAAGGTACGCCTAGGTGTGTGTGGTGTCAAGTTGATAAAAAAAAAAAACCAACCAGCACAGCTTCCAGTCAGTAAATGAAACTGTCAATCAAATGAGAAGGCAGTTTAGAGAATGGAGAAAACATTTTTGCCAGATACACATCTGGCAGAAGATTAGTATGCAAAATATACATAAAAATATTATCGTAAAACCCCCCAACAACCTAATAAATTATGGTATATCCGACTGAATTGCAAGCCCCCAAAAGATCACAAATGATAATAAGCACTTTTAAATGTGCTAAACATCCTGAAAAAAAAACATTTTTTTAAAAAAATCACTTTGGGATTTATAATTAACCCAGTAGGAATGGCTAGTAATCAACAGAATGATGATGGTAATGGTGTGGGGAAAGGGGAGTTGCTCATGGTTGATGCAGGCACAAACTAATGGAGCCACTATGGAAATGAGTATGGAGGTTCTTCAAAAAACTAAAGTTAGAACTTCCCTATGAGCCAGCTGTGACAAACACTTCCAGGCATTTATACAAAGAACTCATCAAAGGTACCTGCGTGCCCATCTCATATATGGCTCTTATCGCATAGTGAGGGAATAGAGCTAGCCCAAATGTCAATGAATGGATAATAAAAATGTAATATATACACACAATAGAATTCTATTTGCTTATAAAGAAAATAAAATCATAAAATTTGAAAGAAGATGGGTTGAACTGGAAAATGGCACTAAGTGACTAAGTGAGGTAGCCAGGCCCAGAAAGATGTTTAAACACCACATGTCCTTCCTCACAGGCAGCCTTGAGCATTGACATTTTAGAGTATTGTGTTTAGTTTTGAGTTCTGGTAAGGCCAGAAAAGATGAGAAGGGCCATTTGGAGGAGTGGGGCATGAAAAGAAACCTTAAGGGATGGGGGATTTGTAGAAGACATTTGGCAGGAGAGTAGAGAAGGCTCTAAGCAAGGAGGGCTGGGGAGGTAGGGGGAGATGAGGGAAATGATGGGCAGTTAAGGCAGGGTGTGTATACAAGCCATATGAAAGCCTACTACTTTATTGCAAATTTATTAAACAATATTATCTAAAAACAAAAGCTTTAAATGGAAGTACCCTCCATGGTAGATAATGCTCTTCCCAGAAGTAATAGGCTAACAAACAAAAAATCCTAGTGCAAGATGTAGGAGATCTTCATTCAAGTCATCGATTAGGGAGGTCCCAGAGATACCCCCAAAAGAATATAGGCTTTTGCCTTTGCTCTTGGTTGCCCACCAGAACCTGATGGCAAGGCCCTATTACTAAAGATGCCAAAGACATTGGTCACAGGACATGGAGCTATCACATTGGAGCTGAGCTGGAGGCCCCCCTCCCTACTGGATAGCTTTCATAGTGTCAGAGGGTGCTATGCAAACTTTAGGGGAAGGAAATGATAAATAGTCTCACCCAGATGTGAATTCCGAGAGCTACAGTTATGAACTACCACACAGAAAATGCTGTTTAATGCAACTGTGACAATGACTGTTGTGTGGGTAACCAACCACTTTCCGATTGGAACTGAGACCAGCTCTACAGGAGAGAACGTATACATGGTTCTATGAGCCCTGTCCAAAGTCTGTGTTTTGGAAGGTCACAGACCTATGGAGGAAATCTAGGACTACTGTTTTGCTAAAGGATCACATTATCAAACTTTCCTTTTTGTTTTGTTTTGTTTTTGTTGTTTTGTTTTTCGAGACAGGGTTTTTCTGTGTAGCCCTGGCTGTCCTGGAACTCACTCTGTAGACCAGGCTGACCTCGAACTCAGAAATCTGCCTGCCTCTGCCTCCCAAGTGCTGGGATTAAAGGCGTGTGTGCGCCACCACTGCCTGGCTATCAATCTGTCTTTTAAAGCTTCTTTTTTATAGGTTTTATAGGTTCCATAGGTTAGTGCTCTATCCAACAATGTCAGAAAGCTTCTTAGTGCCCTGAGTAGTGGTTAAGGCTGACCAGAACTGACCACAGTGCTGTGAACAAGTAATGGGGATGTGCCCCACCCCCAATAGGATACATCCTATACCACCACCACCAAGGCTCAACAGACATCCCTGGAGAGGGAACAGAATGAATGCAAGAGCCAGAGAATGGGAAGGTGTGCAGCAAGAAAATGTCTTCTGGAGATGGCGTAGCCATTATACTCATGAAGTCACTGAAGCTTCAGACATCTGCACAATATCTGCAGATGATTGGGCCCATCAGCATTCTATTGTGAATGAAGAGGGGTCGATGCCCACTCTCCTAGAGAAACTACTAGCAACCAGTAGTTGTTGGGAGGGAGGAGGTGACCATTTTCTTCAGTGGTGTAGTCACTGTTAATTTGGCCATATTCTACTGAGTAACCTCCTGCTCACACTTGGGCAAATAACAAATTAACCTCAGTGGACCACACAGCATGGAAGAAGACTTGAAAATATAAGGAGCACTTGCTGAAACGAAGAGCTTTAGTGAAAGAAAAAGGGAGTGAGCAAGAAAGATGGGAGGAAGTGAAAACAACTAAAATTTGTAATGTACACTATGGAACTGTCAGAAAGACTTAGATGTAGTTTTGAATGAGCAAGGTGGTAACCACTGCAATCCCGGGGATGGAGAGGAAGAAGCAGGCAGAACCCTGACACTCACTGGTCGGCTAGACAGACAGACAGACGGACAGCCTTGCTCAGTAAGTTCTAGACCAGTGAGAGGGCTTACCAATAAAATGGTGGACAACACTTGAGGGATGATGTCTGAGGTTATCCTCTGATCACAATGCACACACAAACACATACACACACATACAAACACACACACACACAAATACATACACATACATACAAACAAACACACACACAAACACATACACACACATACAAACAAACACAAATACATACACATACATACAAACACACACAAACATATACACACATTCACAAAGAGAGAAACAAAATACTGTCTCTACGTGCCACAGGATGATGTAGAGCACAAGCTCTAGGGACCCTCCCACCTCAGCCTCCTGAGGGTGATTTCAATCACGTCTACCACGCTTCCCTCTGTGTTTGTATATCAGCTTTGTAGCTAACGTCTAAAGAGGGAAATTCACTTTTTCATGAGCTGGTGCAGTTTAAACATTAGCTTCTACTAACGTAATTTTATAATGGGCTACAACTTGCTTCCCACTAACTTCCCTCTCAGACAGAGCCACATTTCAGCAGAGCCTTTGCAGACAGCCTTGTCTCTCTCAGATTTTCTTCTCCCCTGTGTTAATTAATTATTAATCATGTATTGCTTGGACCAACCTGTTCCCTTTCCCAAGCACATTCCAATTCAACAAAACACCCCTCTGAAAGCAGTTCCCCTAAATAACTCTACACCGATGAGGCCCCAGAGACCCACATAGGCTCCGATCAGCCTAGAGCACAGTCCCCCACTCTCCCCCTGTGCTCCAAACTACAAAAACAACTGAGTCCCAGTGTAAAAACAAGAGCAAGATGGGAAAGATCTGGCAAACACAAGCAAGGTCATGGAAGAGTCTCGTTAGGAAAGCATTCTAAAACAATTCAATTTCAAAGCAATATTTTTCTGGTTTCCCAGGACTGAGATGGAAAACAGTGAGCAGTCTCTGCTGATGGAAATGCAGCAGCCAAACATTCAGTAGAAGGTGGATGACGTTATGCCAATTCGGTTACTGTGAAATACCCGTCAGTATCGTGAGGGCTCCCGTCAAGATCACAGACCGTACCCCACAGTTGAAAGAAAGGAATGCTATTCCAACAGGAGGAGAACAGAACTAAAATAAAACCCTGAGGATCAGCAGCACCAATTTCCAGCAAATTACCAAGAAACGGGAGGATACAGCTCCCTCCAGTGTGCACAGCCAGACCTGCCTAGTGCCTGGCCCTGACCCTCAGCCCTCCTCTGGCAAACAGGAACCTGAGCAAATAAACCAACTGGGGAGGGGGAAAAATCCATTTCCAAGCTAGGCTATGTGATCACTCATTCAAGCTGTGAAGAGAATAGTGAGAAAAATGTTCCTGTCTTATGGTGCCCATCCTGGCTACCCACAAGGCATGCCTGAAATTCTAGATGCCTCTGGCACCTTGGTGGGGGTCCCCTAAAGGCTTACTGAAGGGAAGATAAGATTTATTATTTTACTCTTCTATGGTTCTGTTTGAAGTTTCCAATAATAACATGTCTTGGAAAAGCCTTACACAGTTTTAACTTTAGCAGCAGTAAATACTGGTGATACCTTTCCAACAATTATGTGTCTTTTTTTCCCCATACCAAGATGTATTTTAAACCAGGAGGTACTGTCAACAGTAAAGTAGCATGGAAATACTGGTAATCTTATTTTGTGAACAGATTAGATCACATAACAGGTTTCAGCTTGAATAATTGAACAAAGGAATAAACTATTTGAAATGTTTTTACACTGCAAATTATTAGCAAATAAAATTACCCTTAAGTTAATGTCTGGCTAATGTCAAGGATGTTAAGTTTAGGATTCTTAGACCTGGTTTCTACTTTAGTTCACTGTGAAGTGTGTGTGAGAGGGAGAGAAACAGGGAGAGGGAGAGAGAGAGAGAGAGAGAGAGAGAGAGAGAGAGAGAGAGAGACATATATACACTTGCATGCAAGTGCATGTGTATGGAAGCCAGAGGCATGTATTGGGTGTGTTCCCGCATCACACTCCTCCACCTTATTCCCTTGAGATAGGATCTTTCCCTGGACCAGAGCTAGGCTGGTACTCATCCTATTTCAAACCCTCAAGCCCCAGTAACAGACATTCCTATAGCCACTTCCAGTTTTCTACGTGGGCACTGGGGATTTGAATTCAGGACCTCATGCTTGCTTGGCAAGTGTTCTTATTTGCCTGCTAAGCCATTTTTCCTGTTCCCTGAGAAGTAGATTTACCATCATGATCTTGGGACTTTGACCTTGTTCCAGTGACTGTACCTAAGCATTGCCCTCCAACTTCTAGATGCTTTGAGCTGATAATGTTTAGTATGCTACTACTAGGGAGAGACTCTCCCTACAAGAACCATGAGCAGAAACTCACATCCCATTGGTCTAGCCACACAATCCAGTCACAGCTTCATGAAGCCATTGGCCAGCTTCACAGGTGACAGTGTCTTGGTGCGGACACTGGAGCTCCAGATGTTACTCTAACATTTCTCTGACACCAACATCCGTGATGCTCCAGTAGAGTTGGGCAGGCACAAGTACACGGACAGTTGAGAAATGCTGAGGAATGCCTGCTTTTTGGCTCCCTGTGGTTGAGGTGTGGTAAGGAGACAGAAGGAGAATGCTGTTGCTAATAGTAAGTACAGATACAGTAGAAACACAAGACTTTTACCCATGGAAAATAGGGATGAAGTACAGGTAAGCCCCCAGGTCACCATAGCTGTGGTATTTGAACAATATTGATCGTGGTGGTAATATTGATTGTAGCATAAGGAGCAGAGTATTCATTTGTCTTCTGAATTGTTTTGCAATTCTTGAAAAAGCAGAAATGACACAGACAGGTGAGCGTCCTAACTACTCAAACACAGTGGGACTTGGAAGTCTCCATGGCAATGTTGAAAGAAACATCTCTTGCAGGTACATGGGATAGTGCCTTGAAAATCAAGCTATCTAGTAATGGTTATGAAAAATACAGGATGACAAGCCAAAGCAGGTACCTTTTTCCAAAGTTAGGGTCCCACTAGGAAAACTTTAAGATCTAAAGGCCTGAAACGGGATTTGAGAATGCTGACTGGGCATGTCTTAACAGTTTAGGGGACTGTGTTCACCCTGCTAGGCCACTCTGAACCTAAGTCTTACCTTGCAGAGTGATGCTTGTTTTTCTGCAGGGCCTCACCCATGTCCACTCACGAACTCCAGGAGCACAATCAGAGACTAGGCTTGGCTCAGCAGATGGCGAAGCATGGCTCTGCTCTAGTAGGAAATAACTTATTGAGGAAATGGAAGGACTGGCTTAATGGCGCACAGGCAGGAACCTAGACATCCTTGTGGCACTAGGTCTTGAGACTGTCAAGGAAAATAAAAATAGAAAAACTGAATACCGTGGAGACGGTGTGAATACGGGAGCACTCTTTCTTAATTTAAATCTGTGTCCTGGCAGGGAGACTGTTGTAAAATAATGATCTGCAATATACGGAGTCCAGATGCTAGAATCTTCCTTCATAGCATTAAGGAAGGAAGCAGGAAGCTCATTTATGACAGGCCTCTGAAAGTGCTCCTTGGATATCATAGAGGAAAAATGCATTTTAAATGCATACAAACAGAGTTTTGACTCTGTAGGAAATACACGTAGATAGCACAGAATAAAACTGGGTTTGTGTCATTGGCATCAGCTGGCATGTACTGACAAAGTGTCATGGTTTATCCTTGAACACTGGGGCTACTTCATTATGATAAAGCGTATGGAAGGTTTATCACTTTACCTGTTTACAGTGTACAGTTCAGTGTCGTCTAGTATGTAGACATTGTCGTTCAACCACCACCACCATCCGTCAATCTCCAGAATTTTCTCGTCAGCTTAAACTGCTACTGTCCGTTAATCAGAGCCTCCCTAGACTCCTCTTATCCCAGCCAGCAACAAACTTTCTTTTAGATCCTACAGATTTTGTATTAATAGAATTACATAAACCTTTTTATTTCATGTTTTCAAGTATCTACTTTTAGACTATGGTTGAAATATCATTTCCTTTATAATATGAATTATAGAGCTGGAAAGATAGCCCAGCGGCTACAGGCTAAGACTCACAACCGAAACTTTGAAAATATAAACAATAGCTGGGGATGATGGCATACACTCGCAAGCTCAGGACCTGAGAAGCTGAGGTAGGAGGACTGCCATAGTTGAAAGCCCTCTTGGGAAACCATGAGTTCAAGGCCAGCCTGGACTACACAAAGTGATTTTATGTAGTATGCTCTCATCTGTAGTTACCATGTTTTATCTATTCACCCATTTTGATATTTGGGTTTTTGCACCTTTGAATTTTCCCATATCAAACAAGGCAAAGAGGGCAGTTCTTCGGGTGACTCTCCTTATTCAGAAGATCCTAATGTGTGGCGGGTCGAGGCCAACATCAACCATAATGACCTTTTACCCTTTCTGTTTCCTCCCCACTTTTCATAGTTGCACGGGAGACCATTTTTTAGCTCAGATTTGAAGAGGTTTTTTTATTCAGTTCTCCTAATGATCCCCACAGTAGGACTTATAGGCCTGCAGCTTTAGAAGTTTTACATTTAAAAATCCCATTCATCACTCAATAGCTCTGGACAGATCACTGGATAAACTGGGACAGTAGTTATCTTCTAAAAATCAGGGTCAGAAGATAAACTCTCAGATGGTCGGACCGATGTCTGAATGAAGCAGTATGTTAAGGAGCTCTGCTGTAAACCCTCAGAGTGTGTATCTTTCTCAACTATTCTCTGGTGCTAATGCCAATGCTAGGACATCCTCCTACCAAAAAAAACAAAAACAAAAACAAAAAAAACAAAAAAACAAACAAAAAAAACAAAAACAAAACAAAAACAAAAACAAAAACAAAAACAAAAAAACTCTTCAAATGTGAGATTAGAAAATGGTCTCCCATGCAATTGTGAGAATGGGGAAGAAAGGGTAAAAGGAAGGAAGGGTTGATGTTAGTGTCAACTTGCCGCAGGTTAGCTCATCTGTGTAGGGAGCTTCACCTGAAGAACTGTCCTCTTCAGACCTGTGTTTCTCCTGGAAATCTAATCACACGCTTGGAATTACCTCACCCCCCCCCCATTCCGGACGCATAGTTTCCCCACAGGTCTCAGGCTCATCTAATTGATCTTAGGGGCCGGTGACATAGACTGGGGTCCCTCCGGAAGAGAATGGACATTCTCCATCATCCTCACTTTCCTGATCAAGGAACAATGGCTCTGCCCATCTAATCAAGCAGGATGTTACCCTTGTCATTTGTCCTCAATCTCCCTGGCCAATCTTCAACTATTCCTTGTTGATTTTATCTACCAAATATCTTTCATTTCTACAGATGCCTCCAGAGTTTATAATTGTCCATCTTCCACTGACCTAGTATAATCTTTGACTTGCCCATCTCACCAAAATCCTTTCTTTCTTTCTTTCTTTCTTTCTTTTTTTTTTCTTCAAGTCAGGATTTCTTTGTATAACTCTGGCTGTCCTGGAACTCACTTTGTAGCCCAGGCTGGCCTTGAACTCAGAAATCTGCCTGCCTCTGCCTCCCAAGTGCTAGGATTAAAGGCATGTGCCACCACTGGCCGGCTCTCAAAATCCATTGTTTTTTTTTTTTTTCCAAAATCCTTTCTTAATTTAACAGCCAAAGTGATTTTTCTTAATTATTAAGAGATCCCCAGGTAGCAACTTATGTCAGAGTCCATCTCAAGACTGCTGAAATATCTTATCTTGAGATGATGTTGAATTGTATCAAATGACTTTGACAGGGAACTTACAAGATCACCTAAGTTACTGAAAGGAAATGGCTGACTGGGAGAAAGAACAGAGGAAGGCAGGGTTATCTGAAACAACTGGGTACCTCCTAGCCCAGTGCAAGGGGCCATTGACTCCTGATGCAGAGGCACCTAGGCGTGTACTGCATCCCTTGACGCTAGGGGTGCAATCTCTGTGTGAGGCTGACAACAGGCACCCATTCTCCAGCCTGCAGCATCTTGGAGTTTCTCTAGAGAGCTGACGCTTTTCTCCATTCCCTCTGCCTGGCTGCCATGACAACATAAACATGACACATCAACACAAAGCTGCACATACCCATTGTCACTGGCAGCCCTTGTAATGAGCTATGAAGTTCCAGGTGCCAAGCCCCCATAGCAAATTTATTCAGAGAAGAGTTAATTGGACTTGACGCTCTCATTATGAACCGGTGTTTCCCTGCCCTTTCATTTAGGCCATGGGTTGCAGGTGACAGGTGTCACTTCATGACTTGACTGTCAGTGGCATCTTCTATTTTGATCCTATAGCACTTGGCTCTACTTTAAAATAGCTCTTGATTTTGCAGAATTAATCTTAAGAACAAAAGACTGCGGGTTTAACAATTAAAGGCATTGTGACGTAACAAAGGCAGTAAAGTATGGCCATTTCCATTTTCTCAGCTTTGCACCATATTTCCACTCTTTTTTTCAAGATTTATTTATTTATTTTATATATATGAGTACACCATTGCTCTCTTCAAATATACCGGAAGAGGTCAGCAGACCCCATTGCAGATGGTTGTGAGCCACCATGTGGTTGCTGGGAATTGAACTCAGGGCCTCTGGAAGAGCAGTCAGTGCTCTTAACTGCTGAGCCATCTCTCCAGCCCCCATGTTTCCATTCTTGTTGCCTTCATCCACCATACCATCTATGTGAAAGGATGTTCAGACGTCAGAATGTATCATACAAACCGTGAGCACGTTCAAGGGCGGATCCCAGCTCCCGGTATGACTTGCAGGCTCATACAGTGATTCTGATGATGCCGCTGGCTCATGCACACCTTTGCAGTCTGACCTCTGACACTGTGTATCTGTCAGTAAAAGGACAGACAGTGTAAGACAGGAGTCTTCTTCCTGAGACCCCAGCTCAGGCAGAGAGGCATGTAAGCTGAGCACTCATCACAGACTCGGGAAGACACACAACTTTGGTTAGTCACTACTGGAGTCTACCTCTCCAGGTTAATTTAGCAAAGATTCCATAGCCTTGGACACAAGGTATGTGATCACCAGCTGTGATAGGAGTGAACACTATCAAAGCAGCTGAGGACAAAATCATTGTTACCTTCAGAAAGTGCTTAAATATTTCATGGTCTCCCTGTTCTTTCAACCCCATCTGTGAAGTCTCCAGAGCCTGTTTTGTTGGTCACTAATTCAAGTGACAGTAAGAACAATTCCTTATAGCTCCTAATCATCAGATGGCTCAGAATTTCACAACCGAACAAACTCTTGAGATGGCTTCTTCAACCCCAAGAGGTAGAAAGCATATGAGTGAGACAGGTAGGAAGAAGGAGAAGGAGAAGGACAAAGAGGAGGAGGAGGAGGAGGAGAAGGAGAAGGACGAGGAGGAGGAGGAGTGGGAGGAGGAGGAGAAGGAGGAGGAGGAGGGGGAGGAGGAAGGGGAGGAGGGGGGAAGGAGGGGGGGGAGGGGGAGGAGGAGAACTATTACAGAACTAATACACAAACACGATGACTTCTTCTATTCCATTAACTTTAGGGAGGTCTGGAGATGGAACCCAGTGAATCACTGATGATGGACAGGACCTCTACCACCGAGTTACATACCCTTGAGACACATTGATGTATTTTTTTTTAAAGATTTATTTATTTTATGTATATGAGTACACTGTAGCTGTCTTCAGACACATCAGAAGAGGGCATCAGATCCTATTACAGATGGTTGTAAGCCACCATGTGGTTGCTGGGAATTGAACTCAGGACCTCTGGAAGAGCAGTCAGTGAGTGCTCTTAACCGCTGAGCCATCTCTCCAGCCCCCAACATTGATGTATTTTTAAGAAGAAAAAAGTCTTAGACTGACATAGTGATCTGTCATAATAAATGAATATTACAATCAAATGACAAGCAACAGTCATCATCATTAAAGTAGGAAAAAAACCCTCAACTTTAAAGGTCTTGCTCAAACCGGTAAAATATGTAATATATGAATAAAGTTTTTCCTTTACCAAATAAAAACATTATATTTGACAGCTCCACTGTTTCAAATCTTAAACACAAATCAAGTCTCCAGTGGTCACATAGATGGAAGTTCTATTTCTTCATCTTTCAATCATTGGGCTATAATTGCTTTTTTTGGAGAACTTTCAGGTCGAAATGAGGGAATATGGAATCCCGACAGTGGAGGCACAGAACGCACTAGAAGGGGGTTGCGGTTATTTTAGACTGTTATACATCTTTTCTCCAAAAGAGTTTGTATTGGGGCCAACTCAAAGTACCCTTGGGAGAGAGGTAGAGAACACAGCACTGCACATAAAACTCTCTCTCTCTCTCTCTCTCTCTCTCTCTCTCTCTCTCTCTCTGTGTGTGTGTGTGTCGTTTTTTATTGGGGCCAACTCAAAGTACCCTTGGGAAAGAGGTAGAGAACACAGTACTGGTAAACAGAAGTGCAAGAACGGCTGTCTGGAGGTGTAAATTGCACCTTGGGTTTGTCTGAAATACTTTTTCATGAAATATTTCTACTGTCATAGACTGACAAATGTTCCCACAGGAAACCAAGGCAAAAATAATTTTAGATACCACCTCTAGAGGACTTGAAACAGGTATCACAGCATACTAATAGTTACCAATAAAGAAAAGGGCCTTCAAGCTGAAGTCTGCAGCTGCCCTTAGCTTGTCTGGAGCAGAGAGCAGACAGTCGAGAGCAGCATGGAGACCTTACTCTTTTCTGTCCACAGGCCTGTTTTTAATGGGTTCCTCTCCCAGGGGATACTCGTCTTCCTATCATGGTCGTATAGCATCTGTGCCAGCCAGCTAAGAAAGTCAACTGTGAGTACTCTCTAACTTAGTTTAAAGAGCACAGATGGGGCCTATGAGCCCAGGAGCTGCCAGCAGCTTGCTTTAAGTTGGGTGGGAACTTTCAGTCTGAGAGGAAAAAACAAAAAAAAGCCAAACCTTGCTACTCTGGGTGGGGATATCCCCTACCTTGTCCAGACACCAGCTTGGTGCCTCCCAAGAGTTGGGATTCATGGGAGGGCACACATCAGAAGGGATTGGTGAGGTGCTGCTGTGCTTTTAGCCACAGAAGTCACTGCTTAAAAAACAGAAGTAAACAGATCCGACACCTCCCATGAGTGTATTCTCACCGAGTTCCCCAGGACCCTGAGACTCTAGAGAGTTGCTTGTGGTGGGTTTTGACTCTTGTCCCAACTACTCTCATGTGGACAAACTTTAAAGACAACAACCTAAACTAAAAGCTTGCTGCAACGCTTCCCATTGTTTAAAAAAAGAAGGAGCTGACAAGAGGAATGCTGAGCTTGGTGACTGGAGTCTGCCCAGTGTGCCATTCAAACTAGGACTTTAAACACATAAATTGGTGTCATTAAGTACACCACATTATTGTATGACCATCAGGGGCCATCCCCACAGTCCTTTTATTTCTTTAAACTAAAACACTGCCTACATTAATCACTGGCTCTCTCTTCCTTCTCCAGCTTCCAGCCACTACCACCATACTTCCCATGATTATAAAGTTGGTTACTCTTGCTATGCCTCAGTGGTACAGAACATGGCATTGGCATGTGTGTGCATGCATGTGCTACAGATAAAACCAACATATCAAACATGCTAGGCACACACTCCCATTGTTGAGCTTCACTCTTAGTCATACTCTTTTGTGTTGAATTTTCAATCCCACCATGTATTTGCTGGGATCTGGTATTGTCTGGCATCCTGTCCAGCAAATATTTGGCTATATGGAGGAAGGGAATGAATGGTTCCTGCCATTTCAGAGTGATCTAAGAAGTCTTCAGAAGAGCTGGGACTTAAAGACTAGATCCAGCTGGCAGGTCAGAGAGGACGACTCTGGCGTCATTAAATGCAAGGCACCCAGGCTGCATGCCTTGAAGCAGAGCCAGCTGCAGCCAATGTAAGTGTTCTGATAGTTCCTCTGGAGACAGAACAATGCAGAGTGGATCTTAATATCAGATCTCAACTTGTCTAATCCAAACCACACATGCATAGGAAGTGCCTTATTTTCCTCTCAGTGATAAAAAAGATTTTAAAAAAGGGAAAATGAAAAGAAAAAAATGAGTTGATTCTGGTTTTGTTCTCTATAATTTTCTCAGAAAATTGCTAAACCAGAACAAATGTGTCTTTTTTCCTTTTACAAAAGGACTTTATAAAATCTTGTGGAGCTTGTGGAATCCCAGAGACATGGGTCTAAACATGTCTGCTCCAGGCAGTCACACTGGACAGAAGAGCAAACGGTGGGGACCCAGCTTCCTGAGCCCTGTCACCCACTCTGCTCTCCTCTGTGCATCCCAGACAAGGACCACAGATGTTCTTGATTCTCTTCACATTTGCTTTCTTTTCCTTCCTTTCATGCTTTCACTTAAGAATGGCTCTGGATGGATGTGGAATGTCTCCCCTGGGCTCAGGTCACCCCCGGGCTCAGGTATCCCCTGGGCTCAGGTCTCCCCTGGGCTAAGGTCTCCCCTGGGCTAAGGTCTCCCCTGGGCTCAGGTCTCCCCTGGGCTAAGGTCACCCCTGGGCTCAGGTCTTCGGACTCGTAGTCCCTGCTGGTAGTGCTGTTTTGAGAAGTTAAGGAAACTTAAAACGCTGGCCCCAACTAAAGAAAGCGGGTCACTGGGATGTGAGCTGGGGGTTACCCCAGGCCTGCTTCTTGCACACTCTTGTGTCCTAACTGCCTGTTTGATACAATCAGCAACCCCACACTCCTGTGGCCATGGCTACAACTATGAGCCACTCCAGCCAAGGTTTCTTCTCTACTGTGGTGGACTACACCCACTTTAACAGCCCAAGTAAATCTCCCTACCTTAAGTCAGAGTCGAACAGAGCTCAGGCTGGTCTTGAACTTGCTCTGTGTTTGAGAATGACCTTGAACTTTTGATCCTCCTGTTTCTCCCTCCTGGGTGCTGGGATTGCAGGTGTGTGCCATCATGGCTCAGTTTTATAAGATGCTGAACAATGAACTCAGGATGTGGTACTTGCTAGGCATCTCTAACCCCACTCTTTTTTCCCCTTAAGTTATTTCTGTTAAGTATTTGATCACAAGAGAAGAACAATTACTGCATGTGTTTTTTTCTAAAAAGTTTCCTAATACCTTACAAGATTTTTTTAGAGCAGCTTGATCTCTAGCCATGCGGAAGGGCAGAGTCAACTGAAGGTGACTAGGTCAAGGGTATTTCCTTTGGAAGGGATTAACACAGGCCTTCCAGGACTAGGGCAGTCCTCCAGGGACTGGGTCTGTAAGCATGTACCACTCTTACATGTTGCCGATGAGATGCCAAATCTTTTAAGTTCAAACTCCATTTTAGAGAACCTAGCCTAAATTTAAACAGGTAAACTAACAGGTTGGTTTCCAAGTTCCCCCCCCCCCACACACAAAACCTGAGCCTAGCTCCAGTCTCTAGGCTAATCCCCAACAAGACCAGTGTTTCCAGGCTATTACCCCAACAAACCTGCACCCCCAGGTTACAAGCCCACTCCCTGCCTAACAACCACCAATGCAGAGGGGAGCAGAAGTTAAGTTTATGATATGACTCCCAGCACCAGCCAATTATGTTAAAGGCCACAGGAGCTTTCCAATGCTTGCATACGTACTCCCCGATTGCTGCTTACTATAAAGCCCTGCCCTGATAGACATTAGAGACTCCCCAACCACCAAAACCGTCCTGAGTGACTGCAGTGTGTTGGAGGGCATGGGAGAAGGCCCTGAATAGAATAAAGACCCTGCTGTGAGTTGCATCAGATCAGCTCCTGTCAGTTTCCTTGGGAATCACTAACATTTCCCTGGCACAACACCCACCACTGTGAGTCTCACCTTGAATCAAGCAGATACCAGTAGCATATGTTTGGGCTTTCAGACAAAATAAGCTAAACTAACCTATTTTTTTGTTATAATGTACTTTGCCTTTGATATTTCATTATGACAATGGGAAATAAACCAAGATACTTTTCATTTAAGTTACAGCAGAAAGACAAAGACAGAACCCTACGTTTAGACAGAAATGCTTCTCAGTATGTGTCATCGTAGATGTTTGATTCTGATTGCCCAGTCGTCTAAATGTGTTTTAACAGAAACTGCAAATGCAGAGCTGAGTGAGGCAGCCAGAGAAGCCTTTACGGAGCACCTCAGAGCCACAGGGGAGGAGAATGTACAATAACAGAGGCGGTCGGTCCTGCCTGGAGAGGGGACTAATGGATTCTGAAAAAGAGTGGAAAATCTGGGACAAATCTCCAAACCATTTCTTTGCAATAGTTCTAAGAAATACAAATTGATTTCTAAAGCATTTCTGAGAATTCCCATAGGAAGGAGGAGAGCCATAAGTTTTTTTCTGCTTCCAAAACATTGGTACAAACATATAACTCTATAATTTATATCCTCAGGGAGATCTCCACATATATTTTCCTAAAATCTGGGTAGCCCAGGTAGCCGACACCTTGATTTTGACCTCTAGTCACTAACCATGGGAGAATACATAATCCGGTGAGTCAAGTCATTTCATTTATGGAACTAATATGTTAAATCTAACCTAGCCTCCTCAGGAGCTAGGTCAAAATTAGCAAGAAGGCAGCTTGATATCCACCCTGGGTCCTAGCTGTTCTGGGGATGCAGTGTACCAGGACACTATAGCATCAGAGAAAGTTTCTGGATCCACAGAGAAAAAACTGTGGGATGCAGTGGACAGCTGTGAGGGATGGCATCACAGTTCTACATCTGATAATGAACTTCATGGAGGTGTTCCTACAAGGTGTGACATCAAAGGACAGTAAGATAGAACCCTATGTGGGAACCAAAAGACAGAGAGCATGTCGCTATCAACTGGCAGCAATATAAAAGACTTGAATGCTATGAACAACCATACCCAGCACATGGAAGTGAACTGGACAGAACCCCGGGAGATCCAAATTACTAAAACTGTCACAATAATAAACAAATAACCTAGACCTGAAACAGATTTAACTAGTGAAGAGATTTAACTAGTACTTTAAAAATGAATAGATTTGGGCTGGAGAGATGGCTCAGCGGTTAAGAGCATTGACTGCTCTTCTGAAGGTCCTGAGTTCAAATCCCAGAAACCACATGGTGGCTCACAACCATCCGTAATGAGATCTGATGCCCTCTTCTGGTGCATCTGAAGACAGCTACAGTGTACTTGCATATAATAATAAATAAATCTTTAAAAAAAAAAAAAGAATAGATTTTACTCTTCATCGATGGACAATGCTCTTCCCAAAAGCCATGAGCTATTCAAGTCCCAGTGCCAGGTGTGGGAGCGCTCCCTTCTGACCTGTTGGCCAAGCAGATCCCAGAGGCCCCTGAAACAAGACAAGCCTTAGCTCTTGTTCATCCATTGGTAAGTGAGACCCTGTGGCTGAGACACGACTGGGATTGGTTAGAGGACATGGAGGAACTCAAGCTGGAGCTGAGCTGGAAGCCCCTCCCTACGGGATAGCTCTCATGGTGCCAGAGGGTGCTATGTGGACTGTGGTGGGGTAGAAAAGACCAACAGTCTTACCCAGCTGCGAATTCTGTGAGCTACAGCTGTGAACTGCTAGGCAAGATATGCTAATTAGTACAATCTTGGCATGGCTGTTATGAGGATAACCTACTGCTTTGTGATTAAATTTGAGGCCATTTGCAAAGGAGAAATGCCAGTCTGGCTCTGTAAACTTGGTCAAGAGTCTGTGGCTTGGGAGGTCATAGGTCACAAGCGGGAACTGGATTATTGTCTTGCTACAGACATATTGTCACATGCTCAAACTGTCTTCTAAAACCTTGTGTTTATAGTCATAGATGAATGTTGCACCCAGCCTTTGTGAGAGAATTTTCTTATGGCAATGGGTAGTGGTTAACGTGGAAATGCATCTGTCGTGGTGAAATGCTCTGTCCTAAATGGGACCACGGTATCATCCCCACCAAGACCAGAGAGCATCGTCCAAGAGGACGCAGGAAGAACACAGGAGCCAGACGAAGAGGAGATGTGTAGCTAAAAGATGTCTTCTGGATACAGTCTAGCCATGGTACTCAGGAACTAGCTGACATCATGGCTACTTGAACAAGACCTTCAGGAGACTGGGCCCAATATCATTTTTTTTTTTTCAAGATTGTGGGAAGGACACAAGAGGCTCCACCTCTTCCTGAAGGACAGGAGGAAGCTAATGGTTGCTGAAAGGGGGCCGCTTTCTTCAGCGGTGTGGCCACTGAGAAGATAACCCGGCTCCAGTAAAAGTCTCACCCACATTCATGCAAAGAACTCTAGGGAAATTCAGTGGGTCGCCCACAAAGGCAAGAGAGAGGAGCACTTGTTAAGATGAGGGTTTCAGCAGGAGAGAGGTGGTGATGAGGCAGGGGAATGGGAGGTTGAAAACGACTGAAACTCACTATAGAAAAGTGTGAAATTACCAAACAACAGCAATTAAATGTGCCCATAAGGAAATGGCAAGACCCAGACAGCCTCCTCTGTTTAAAAAGGATTTTTTTTTTACCATTCAAGCATTTCTGTGTCTTAAGAAATCTCCATAAATAATTTTCTCAAGCTGTTTTTTTTTAAATAAAGATTAAACAGCAGATTTTGAGCTTTTTTTTCTGGCATGAATCTGGAGTATTAATATTCTGTCTTAACAATGAAATCCAGGCCCCTACTCTTTGCCAAATTCCAGGGCAGCAGACAGCAATGAAGGATTTTCTTAAATGAAAATTAGATGCTATTTATATATTAACAGAACAATAAAAGAGGAATTGCCCTTACCAAGGTGAACTAAAACCACCAAGCTAAACTACTCCTTAAGTAGAAAACCAGTTTATTGGGGGACAAACTGCGGGGCTGCCTCGGAGATCAGAGACCAGCTTGTTGGGAAAGCAAGAGGGTTTTAAATGACAGCAGGTGGGAGTATTCAAGCAGACTGTTCTAGTTAATCAGGAACTAAATGGACTTTGCCTGAGGAAGTCAACCATTACGGCCAAAGAGGGGAAATAATACTTTTTTGGCAAAGCAAAACTTACCTTACAGGGGTTTCTGAAGAATGTTGAATTTAGGTTTCTGTTTACATGGTAAAAAAAAAAAAAATCCTGGCCTGGGTTGGGCCATCAATCATCTCTGGCGTCGTCAGTGCCAAGGACCTAATAGATATGACCTGGAGAATATTTCTCCTGCTGGAAAGAACATCAAAGATAGCAGCGTTTGAGTTATTAGTTATTTTGATACATATTTTATCATTTGCCTTGAAAATTCATTTAAAAGTACCAAGGAGAGATGTCTGACTATAGAAACTGTTAAGCATCAAAGCCAGGAAAGTCAGACTCTTTCTCTCAGGTCTTAAAAAAGAAACCCCAAACACATCTCGTTAGAGTAACAAATCCGTAATGCCTGGAGATCGATTCCCACCGCTTCAGGTCTCCAATGCTATCCCTTTCCTATGTCTCTGGCTGTTCTCAGTTCACAGCAAGGATGGACTCTCTTCCTCCTATGCCACCTCTTCCTGGACTGCATCTCTCTCAGCTGTAATCCTGAGGGCAGCCTTTACGAAACTCTGAACTTCTACTCCGTCCCCAGTGTTTGCTTGTTAGGCGGATGTCATGGTGTAGGTTTACAAGCCCAGCTAATAGGCATGCTAAAGCAGGCAGATTGCTGATCAGGTAATATGGGGCAAGACTCCATTTGGGAACGTCATGAAAAAGATACACTAGGTGCGTGCACACCTGTAAGCCCACTGTTCTTGACATGGAGACAAAAGGATCAGTCACAGGTTCCAGGCCAGCCTGGGTCTATAATACCAGTTCTAAAAGAGGAAGGTAGGGGTTTGCCAGTGACATGGGCTTACCAGGACAAGAGGTGGCACCACCAACCCTGATGATTTGAGATCAATTTCTGGAACCCACATAGTAGAAGGAGGGAACCAACTTTGAAAAGTTGTCCTCTGACCTCAACACCCACCCACACCCACACCCATACCCACCCTCACCCCCACCCCACCCACTCACCCACACCCATACAAATAAATAATCTTAAAATCTAAAATAGAAAGAGAGAGAACATAACAAAAATATCAAATACCTCATTACAAGGTTAGTTTGAAGCCAAATGACTGAACCCCGTGCCTGCTACCGTGGGCCTGTAGCCCTAGCCTTCTCCTCTTCAACTGTTTTTTGAAAGAGAGTTTGGCTAAATTGTTCAGGCTGACCTAGAACTTGGATTCCTTCTGCCTCTGCCTCAGTTACAGTGTGCCACCAATCTGAAATGTCAAATGGATGTGTTAGGCATTCAGACAGCAGTAACACCCAGGGCTTGGGATTCAGCAGAGAAGCCGTGGGTTCCATCATCACCTCTGAAACTAAGAATGTAAATGAGACCTCTTACTAAAAGATACACCACACACAATGATTTTATTAGTGTAGGACACACAAATTAAGGAATGGCTGTAAGCGAATTCACTTGTATTAGATACTTTTCTTTTAATCAGGGTGCTTTGGTTGAAGCAGTGGGAGGCAAGCCTCCTCCCTGAGATAGAACCCATACTGCTAAAGAGGCCAAGAACCTGAAACTCCTGAGGCCATGGATGCTGAAGCAAAACCTACCACTATGATTCTGCTCAAGTAACACAGCGATAAACAGCTCCCAATGACATATTTTTATACCCGTATGTGAAGTCAGTACTTCACACCACCTTCATCGGAGAAGCTGCTTCTTGCTGTAGATGCTAATTAACACAGACCCACAGCTGGACAGCTTGCAGAGTCAGAGACTTTGGAGCACTCTATCCTAAATGGGATGTCCTCGTCACACCTTCCCCGAGGCTCTGGGACTCTGTGGGAGAGGAGGTGGGAACCGTGTAAGAGCAAAAGGTGTGGGTGGCTCCAAGGAGACCGTGCCTTCCAGACATACCAAGGCGACACAGGTGACACACAGAGACTGTGACAGCATGTATATAAGACCTGCAAAGGGGCAAACCAGACCAAAGCCCAATGGAGGAAGAAGTGGGCAAGGTCCCACAAAGAGCCGATTGCAATTTACACCTGCAGGGAGAGGGAGGGAATAGAGAGATACTGTCTACCAACCCACGCCAGGGCGGGCCTCATGCTCAGAGTAGTTGGCCAATGCAAAACTGTCTCCATGTGTGATGGCTATTCTTGGTTATCAACCTCACTGCATCTGAAACTAGCTAAAACCCCAAAATGAAAGGCACACCTGTGAGGGATTTTTGCCTAATTTGAAGTGGGGGAGATCCACTTCTAATCAGGAATCTTTGAGGTAAGAAGACACACCTTTAATCTTTTGAGCCAGAAAAAAACCCACCCCTAATCTGGGCCACGCCTTCTGCTGGAAGCCTATATAAGGACCTGGGAGAAGGCAGTTTTTTGCTTTTTGCCACTGTACCTAACTTGCCTAACTGGCAAGTCCATCGCCAGCGGCGGCGGCGGTTACTCCTGCAGGATTCCAGCTTCTATTGAAGACCAGCTGAGACACAACTACTAGATTCTTGGATTTTCCATTCATAGACAGCTACTGTTGGGTTAGCTGGACCACAGCCTGTAAGTCATTCTAAAACTCCCCCCTTTATATAAAGAGAGGAATTCGTTTTGTAAGTTCTGTTACTCTAGAGAATCCTAACACATTTTTTAAAATGTGTTGTTTGTTTGTTTGTTTTACTGGTTAGCTGGGTTAAAAAAGAATATGATCAAAATATATTGTATGAAAACATTTAAGTAAATCTTGAAAGAGGGGTAGGGGATCTCATAGGGAATCTAATAATCTCGCCATTGAAAAATTATTCCTTTCGAGATACCCAACAAGATTTTTTTCTCTGAAATTCTTGGCATAGTAAAAAGTCAACAAATAGGTCTATCAGGTGTTTTTTGTTTTTTTGTTTTAAGTGAGGAGGGTTATAATATTTCCACTGCAAAACTGCTCTGCATGAGCAAAGCCAAGGGCTCCTCCCCAGCACCTCCATTCCTAAGCCACTTGAACCAAAGCAATTAACATGGATTGTATTACCTACAAAAGAATTTCTTTCTTTTTAATATTTATATCTTTTTGCTTATTGTATTCTACCAAGGCTTCGTGCCCATTGTTCATGTGACTTACTCTGACCAATAGAATGTGAGCAGAGCAGTATGTGGGCTGAAGAGATGATTCCGTGGGTTTAAAAAAAAAAAAAGTCGGTTACCGCCGACCCATCGCCCTCTTCTGGATTCCACTCACACTGCACCCATGCATGCACAGACACCCCACCACCACCACGCAAAAACACTAAGTTAAAAAGCAACAAATTAGTGACTTTTTGTTTGTTTGTTTGTTTGTTTCTATGAATGAAGGGCAAAATGTGCCATGTGCCAACTGTGCGTTAAGAGCTAACTGGTTTGGCAAGTCACTTCCTTGCCACTATTTGTAGATTAAAAATCTGTATGGTGGGAATATTTGAACGGCTGGAACAGCAAAACGCTACACAACAGGATTGCCCGTCAGCCTGCAAAGCCCCAAGGCTCTCGCCAGCACCTCAGCGGGCTGGTCTTGAAAAAGGTTTCTCTTTCCACCTGGCGCGTGGAATACAGAAACCCGCCTTAGAACGCAGCCGCTAGCGGCTGATGTAATTGTAAATCACGCAGACGCTGTTAACTGAATATGATGAAAACAAAGGTAGTCCCCTGTGCAGGTGGTTTGGGTGAACACCTTTTCCTCCTTAGACCTTGATTGCAAGGACTTCGGACTAGTGCCATATCAGAGGCCTTAATCTGTAAGAATGCGAGCGAGCAGTGCGCCCAGCTGAGGATCTGGACCCGCTGAATCCCGGGCTTGGAAGGTTTAAGCGCAAACGTGCAGAGCCACGGTTAAAACGCTTTCAGCCTCCCTGCGCTATTATTGCACCGTTTAAAAACCTCCGACAGATTTCAATTCGTTAAACTAGTTCTCCATCCGTTACTCTAAACTCCTCCCGGACCGGATGGTTTAGCAGCGGCGCCCAGGCGTCCAGACCACGCGTCACCGCCCCCCTGGACGCCCCCAGACGCGCAAATTGAGCGCTGTGTCTTTAAGGGGAAATCGGCCTTTTCCGTCCAGGACAAAATGTCTGCGAGGAGCCCGGAGGCGAGGGGCGACCATCGCGGCGTCCGGGTGAGCGTGGCTGGCTGGGGCTGCGTGGCGTGGCGGGGACACCGGGGGCTGCAGTGGTCTCAGGGGCCCGCGGGGACGTCCGGGATCGGAGAGACCGCGGGGTGGAGGGGTGCGGGGGACGCCACGCAGGACCGCGGGGACTTCGGGAGCCCCTAGGCCGTGGGCTCCAGGGCCGCAGCCGCGGCTTCTGCGGGGGATGCCTACCACCCCAGGCTTGGCGGAGGGGCCCAGCCTGTGGGCTTCCGGAACCTTCTGGAGCTTCTTGGCTCTCTATGGTTAACCAGCTCCGGGGGGTGGGGAAGAGGGGGAACTGTCCCCGTAAAGTTGCCTCGGTGAAGAGTGACTTTGAGCCCAGCCTGTGGCTGTGTGCCTACCAGGGGCCTCATGCGTTAATTGTGACTTGGTTAATGTTTCCCACCTGTGGGGGGGTGGGCGGGTGGGGAGAAAACCGGTGTAAACCAGAATCCCCTCCTCCACTAGACACAAACAAAAGAGTTTCCTGATCCTTGCCTGGCACACTGGAGCCTTTGGTTGTGCAAGCCTTCTGTGGCCGGCTTAAAGCTTTACTAAAAAGAGGAGGAAGGATTTTCCTTCATTGGAAAAAAAGTACCTGCCATTGCTGAGCTCCAAAGGTGTTTAGAACAGCTGTTGAGTAATTAGTTTCGTGAACTGAGATAATTAGTGGTGTTCTGATTTTTTTTTTTTTTTTTTTAAGACGGGGTCTGTTTCCTTGGGTGACCTGGAACTTGCCTGTGTAGACCAGGCTGACCTGGATCTTACAGAGACTACCTGCCTCTGCCTCCCAAGGGCTTGGATTAAATTCATGGGATTAAATTCCTGGGGATTCCAGTACCCTACTAGTGCACACTTTGGCCTCCAAAATAGTTCAAGGCAAGTGACAATAAAAAGCATAGGAAATGTTGTTTTTTAAAGTGTTAATCCATACCACATAATTCAAAGGCCATATGTGTGTATGTATATGTATGTGTACATATATTAATGCAGAGCTGAAATAAAGGTGCACTTTGGGGCGTAGTGCATTATTTTACAAGGCTTTAATAGTGCTTTGGTGGCTTTTAGCTAATGGTAGAAATAGCTGAGAGTTCAGCTTAAAGCATTCACGTGGCTTTTTTTTTTTTTTTTTTTTTTTTTTTTTGCTTCACTAAATAGCTATGAATCCAGTACTTTATTTTTTTTTAACAGCCCATGTAAAATCTTTTTCTGAATATTTTCCCACTTAGCTCTTTGCTTCACGATACGTTGCAGTCATTTTCACTGACTTAAAAGTTTGTTGTGGGAATGCTCACACTCCCACCGAGTGCTCATGACCATGAGGATGCCTGAGGGTCGGATTCCACAGAGCCGGGGTTACAGGCAGTTAGGAGGAGCAGCTGGACTGGGAGGCTGGGGATGGAGCTCTGTCCTCTGGAAGAGCGGCCAGCACTCAGAACCACAGTCCTCTCTCAGGCCCCTTTCCCAGCTTTTAATTTCATGTTATGCCTTCAGGCTAATAATTACAGACTAATAGTTCTGGTTGTCTGGGTCTGTTTATGAATGAGCCCAATGGCAGGCAACGGATAGGTGAGCAGAGCTGGACAGAACACAGGTGAGTGGATTACAGCTCCTTGGCACTGCGGCTGTGGAGGGTAATTAATTACTCAATTATGTTTGCTTTGATTTTAAACTTCTGTTGGATGAAGTAATTGCAAGCCGTTAGTGTTTCACATAATCTGTGAATTTCATAACTTCCGTTTTTCCCGTTAGATCCAGGCTCAATCAACATATCCCCGTTTATTGCTCAGCCTGGCAAATCCAGCTGAAGTGATCGCTCTTGACTGCAGAAGGACCCCACTTGTTCCTTTTGAAAACATTGCCTGGTTCTTTGGCCTCTGGGTGCAGTTCTTATGGGTGCAAGCATAAGCTTATGGGTGGTTTGTAGTGACCTGTATGCGTGAAACAAAGCAAGGGAGGTCTCAAAGGTGCATGTCAAAGCACGAGGCTTTAGAGCGAATGGAAAATGGAGCCGTGGTCCCCTTAGGGATGGTTGAGATGGTTTATGGTGGCTCTGAGGGAGAGCACAACCAGAAGGCCCAAACTGAGGGGAGCCCTGAGAGGGGAAGAGAGACGCAAGAGGAGCAAAGAGCCAGGAGGGCAAGAGACTGAGTTCTAGCGATCAGACACTGAGGCTGGAGGGGAAGGGAAGCCCAGCCCCTGGGCTGGAGGGTTTTGGTGAGGAGCCCGGACTCTAGCAGGTGTTAGAAAGCTGTTGGAGACTAGCCGCCATGGTCTGCTTTGATGTGTTAAATAGGCACCTCAGCCATCTGTCCTGAGTTTGAGACAGAAAAGTTTTCTTTTTTTCTTCCTCCATTTATCAGGGCAGGAGCTTAGTGGTAGAGCACTTGCCTAGCCTGTGTGAGGTAGTTGGTGCACTCTCCCAACAGCACAATCAATCAATCAATAAATAAATAAATGAAAGCACATTTGCTTGTCTTATAACTTTATAGTTATACATGTATACATATCTAGCCGTCCCTGTTATTGTATAAGACCATAGTTGCAGGTTTAAGGGTTTTGCATTTGTGTATGTGTGAGTGCCCATGTGTGTCCGGGTTAGGACAATCCTTACACCATGGGAGTCCCAGTGTTCAGACCTGCTGACAGGTGCCTTTACCTGCCGAGCCATCTTGATGGCTCTATACATCCGGGTTTTAATGGCTTCCTTCAGCCTGTGTTGGTATTTGGGGAAGTCCTACTGAGGTATCTGGATTTAACTTGATAGGTTACTGGTAAATTTCTTCAAGATGGATTCAAATGCAGGATGATCCATGGGAATCTGTTACCTACCTCCCACAGATAGATGCAGGCTTATCACTCCTTCCAGAGAGTAGACCCCAATGAAGTTCAGCCACGGGAAGATTGAGGCCTAGTGCCAAAGTGGTGGTCTCCCCTTGCCATGAAAGTTTGCAATTAGTGTTTTCATCCAGCGCTTTTGCCCTCTGAAATTGGATTCAAAATTGTTCACTACTAAGTTGATTTTTATCCTAGCAGTACTTTAAGTAGCTTCAATGCATTTAATCTTAAAAACGGGAACTTGGAAGCCTAGTTCTATATATACTAACAAAGTAGAACTTTTTTGAAGCCAAACTGATCTGATTTTAACCAAGGGTATCGGAATTATTACTGGAAATACAGTTTCCTCCCTGCCGCCCAGGTGGTGAGTGTTTGAAGGCAAAGTCTACACTGCTCTTCTCAGCTGGTCCGCAGCAGGCCCTTGTGGAACCCCGAGCAGGTGCATGGTGAACGTTTATTTGGATGAGAGCTGGCTGGAGTAAAAACACAAGCAAAATAATCACACCTGTGGTTTAAAACACTTGTGCCAGGTTTTAAAACCGTCTAAGGAAAGGAATGAAGGGTCTTGTCCTTCACTGATAGCTACACGCATAGTAATGGCTATGCATTGTTATCTGGTGCGTATTAAGGGGGATGTGGACATCACCCAGCTTGGGCTAGCCCATTTCCCATAGTTCCTGGACAAGAGTGATGAGCAGACTCCTTCTATGTGAAGGTCCATTTAGGAAGAGAAAAATCAGAGGAGCGATGGCTGTGGGTCTCTGATCCTTTCTCGGTTTGCTTTGGGCATCATGAATCTCTTTGGCAGACATCCAAGATGGAATCCTGAAATGCCCCAGTGCTGCTCAGTGCTGGTGCACCTGATCAGGAGGTGCCAGTCACTCCTCTGTCGTACAGCTGCACAGTGCTTCTCGGCAAGCCTTTAGAAACCCGTTATCTTAGTTCCGGGAGATGTACCTATGGCAGATGCAGCCAGGTGTCTGCTCTCTCGGGCACAGGAACAGGTTGAGCTCCTTCCTCTCCCGTCACATCCTCTGCTTCCAGTGGGCACAGAATCTCCTGCTTGAGCAATGCACAGGGGGGCAATGCTACACTTAATGGACCCTATAGGTTCATGCCCTCCCTTCAGATGGCAACCCCCTGTGCATGTGGATCCCCCAAGTGTGTCCGCAAGGGCCTTGCCCTTGGGACTGTCTTCCTCCAGCCTCCTTAAGGTCTGTTCCCACCTGAACTCATAGCTGAGATGCCAAGGGTTGTTAAAAGTTGCTTTTTATTTACATCTAGATCTTGCCACATTGTGGTAAGGCCTAGGCATAGCACCCATATGCTTTCTTGGGTTTTCTTTGGCTTTTTTTTGTTTAATATGTCCCCTCCTCCACCTCTCTCATCACCTTACAACTCAGCTGTTGTGTCTTCTTACTTTCTTAGCCTGAATCTGTGAAGATGGCTCCATATAGGAGTTCTGGACACTATGCAAGTGGTAGACATTCTGTAGAAGCTGTATTTTGAGGTTTTGCCATGTGATCTGGCTAGCAGCACACAGGCATGGGCCTCTGGGCTCTTGGGAGCCTGGTAGTCATGAGAGGAAACAGCTGATGCTCTGTAATGCACTGCAGTGCTCAGCCATGGTGCTTGGTAGGCTAAGTGTATTAAAGCCAGCTTCTACTTACAGTGTCTTCCGTGCCTGATGGGTTCATTAAGATGTAACTATAGCATGATTAAACAACATCTGTATCTTTACAACACTATAGAAAGCTGGCATTCTCTAGAAATGTATAAATAGGATTTTATACACACCTTACAACATCGTTCTCCCACACACACCAAAAAAAAAAAAATAAAAAAAAAATAAAAAACCCTACTTCTAGAACACCTGGCAGGTTTCCCATCCTTTTAATGACTGCTTAATATTCCCTGTTGTAAATAGACATTATATGCTTAGATATAGTTCTCATTCTAAATAATGATGAAATATCCTACCACATAGGACTTAATGTAGTGTACCTTTTAGTTCTACAGAATAAGTCTCATACCTATTTTTAACTAATGTAGAAAGTTCCAGATGGCGTTCCTCAAAGCGCTCAGATCTTTGGTAGGAAGCAAGTGTGCTCTATTTTGGCCCCCCTGGTCAGGGTTGTGGATGTAAAATGACACTTGCTCTTGCCCCCATAGCAGTTCCCTGAGCAGGACGGCCTTTATACAGACATTTGAATTGGCCCGGAGGTCAGTAGCCTGCCCATGTTTTTGCCTAGTTTTCTATTGGGTCGCTTGCTTTTTAAAAATCCCGTTGTGAGAACTCTTGGTGTGCTCTGTTGTGCTGAGCTGTTCCGGAGCTAGATGGATGAACCTGGCCTTTCTGCTACACTCCAGGCAAAGCCGAAATGGGCTCAGGCTGTATTCCAGGGCTGGACAGGTGCATAGATGGGGTTCCACCCTGATACAAAGTCATATCCTAGGGAGCCAGGATGCAGCCTGCTATGGAGGACTGAGAAGGTGGAGCAGTTCCGTACCGTGCTGCCTTCCATTGGTTAAGACCTCCAACAGTAAAGGGTTGGCCAGCCAAAGAATGTCCTCTCCGTCACCGTGGAGGGGCAGCACTGAGCTGGCCCACATTGTAGTGTTGCTGGTCTCCCTCTCGGGTGAGGAGCACGCTGAGGAACCCATGTTTTCCTGCAGTGACCACCTTAACTTACAGCAGACCACACGGGTGGCTGGTGCTCTCAGCATCCCAGAATTTACAGGAAGCCCAGTTTGCTGCAGCTCACAGGAGTATCGAAAGCTTGACAGTGATGGGTTACCCCTGGCATTGTTAGAGGTGCATAAGCAGTGGGGACTCTGAACCCTCCACACGGGTGAAAAAAACGGCAAGCTCATATGCCTGTCACAATGGTGAAGCAGTAGTCAAATCATTTTAAATTGATGAAATAAAAGTATACAGATTCACTACAATAGCATCCCGTCCTCTATGTCTAGTGGTTAAAAAGAGCCCTGAAGGATAGATCAAAGCAGAAGGAAATGGAGTTCTTAACAGTCAGGGTATATAGAAAATCTTAGATAAAACTAGATAATCTGTTTCTTTCTTTTTTTTTTTTTTTTTTTTTTTTTGGTTTTTCGAGACAGGGTTTCTCTGTATAGCCCTGGCTGTCCTAGAACTCACTTTGTAGACCAGGCTGGCCTCGAACTCAGAAATCCGCCTGCCTCTGCCTCCCGAGTGCTGGGATTAAAGGCGTGTGCCACCACGCCCGGTTGATAATCTGTTTCTAATATAAAATCTTGGTCTATGTGCTCTTTACAGTAATTGGTCAGCATGAGGAGACCTGGGTTTCACTGACATTTTCATACATAGCTGTATCTTCACAGGTTTTTCCTCTTGCCCCCCCCCCCCCCCCACACACACACACCTTGCTGGTCTCCTTTGTCCCCTAAATGGTTCTACCTTCTGCTCCTATGATGTATGTGTTCTGTTATCCTTTCTTGTCCCCTCCCTAGCCGTTTAGACTCTTCTCTACTTTGTACATTGGTGTCCTACACAGATGCGTGCATCACGTATAAACTTTCTGTACGTGAGGGGGAAGTGGCATTTGTCTTGAGTCCGGCTTATTCACTGCATCCAGCTCTCGGTTTCATCCACTTTCCTGCGATGTCCTACTTTCGGGTCCTCTACCACATCTTCAGCCATCCCATCTGTTGGTAGACCTCTAAGCTGGTCACTTTTCACTGTGTCTGTCGGGTGTGTGTGTGTGCACATAAGTACCCCAGGAGCTGGCTGTCACACAGGATGGGTGCTGAGAGCTGTGTGTTCCCAATTGCTAAGTCATCCCTTCAGCTCCTGGTTCCATATCTTGACTATTATAGATAGTACAGCAAGAAACATGAGTGGGCAAACATTTCTGTGGCATGTGGACCTTGAATTGTTCAGGCATACTCATGTAGGATACAGAGATCATACACTATTGATTTTGAGGAACCTCCCCCCACACACACACACACAACCGATGGGTATGACTACCTTAGATTCCCACCAGCCTTAGAAAAGGATCCCTGTTTCTCCATGTGGAGACAAACGGCCACCAACAAACTATCACTTACTGGCCATTTGCATCGCCAGCTTATTAACTGGATGCTTTTTGTCACTGTTTGGAGTTCGTTATGGATCCCAGGTCTTCATCTCCTGTTGGATGTGTAACGGACAGAGGCTTTCTCTCATCTTGTAGGTGGTCTCCTCACTGATGTTGGTTTGCCTGGCCATGCTGAAGCCTTTTAGCTTCCAGCATCAGCTCTGACCTCCCTTCCTGTGCAATTGACCTTTCTGCAGTCCCAGTTTAGATGTCTCTTAATGTTTTCTCTGGCAGCTTTAGGGTTCCCAGGATTCTACTAAGATCTTGGATGCGCTGTGAATTGAGCTTGTGTGCACTGTGAGAGACCGTTCACTTTTCATTCTTCTGTATGTGGATATGCAGTTTTCCTAGTACTACTTGTGAAAGAGGCGCTCTGTCTTTCATTGTAACGTGTCTGGAGCGTGTGGGTTTGCTCGGTCAGTCCTCTATTCTGTCCACTGCTCTACAGACCTGTCTGCAGTACTACTGTGCTGTCTTGTTTCTATGGCTTTGTGGTATAGGCCAGTGCTTTCCAGTATTGCTCTTGTTTGCTTTGCGTTGAATTGACTGTGAAAGGGTCTTTTGTGGCACCCAACCCAAGAACTGCCGCTGCCTGTAGCGGCTGTTTAAATAGTGGTGCACACAGCAAAGGGGCTTCGTCGCCTTTGGGGGGCTGTGCAGTGCCCCCCAGAGTGAATCGGTAGGTTCTACAGTCCTGGGGAAAACCAAAACAAAACAAAAAGTCTTTTGTGTCCATATGTATGTTGGGTGTGTGTTCTCTAGTTCTTAGAAGTGGTTGCATTGACTCTGTAGATGACTTTTGATGGCATAGCCATTCTCACTGCCTAAGCCATGAGCACAGGCTCTCCTTATCCTCCAGTGTCTACAATTTTCAATATTTTAGTTTTTATATTAATAGGTCATTCACCTTAGGCTTTGGGGTTTTTGCTTTGTGTTTATTTTTGTTTTGGTATTGAGAATGGGATTTTTTTTTCCCTTGACTTTTTTTCTTGGCAATTTTGTTATTAGTGTGTAGAAAGGCTGCTGATGTGGGGTACTGAGTTTGTTTCCTGTTACTTTCTGAAAGTTGTTCTCTGGTGGCAGCCTAAGGGTCTTCTCAGGATCTGCAGATATGGATAATTTCACCACTTTCCCTGGTTGTACCCCGTTCGCCTCCCCTTCTCCCCACACTAGCTAACTCACTGAGTACTCTACTGGACAAGAGCAGGGAGAATGAGCACCCTGTCTTTATCTTAGAGAAAATGCTTTCAGGTTTTCCCCAGTATGTATATAGCATTGGCTACTGTCTTACCCATATATAGCAAGAATGATTTAACATCAAAACTTTATGAACACTTACATTTATTGACTTAAAGTCAACTACTTGATCACTTCAATAGGTATAAGAAAGACCTTTGAGAGAATTCAATCTCTCTTCACCACAAAAGCCTTGAAGAAATGAGGGATAAATAGAACATAACCAATTGTGATCAGGGATACTGGTCTATAAATCTGGTTTCTTCCTTGTGTCCATATCCAGTTTTGGCATAGAGGTGAAGCTGGCTTTGTAGAGAGTTTGGTAGTGTTGCCTGTCTTTTCTGTTTTATGGAATGGTTTTGAGGCATGTCTGTATTAGCTTCTTTGTTTGGTAGAATTCAGCAGTGACCCCGCCCTCCTTTGTTGTGCGACTTAATGCCATCGCTGTCACAGAGCTGTTTAAATTGTTCATTTCCCCTAGCCTTTCAGTTTGTTAGGTCCTAAGCCACTGGGAACGTATCCATTCCTCTAGATTTTACAGAACTTAGGAAAACGTTTTAAATACTTGCTCATCTCACGGGGTTGGTTAGCACCTGATGCAACAGTTAATTACTCATCTAGCTAAATTTCATTAATTGCTGTCCCTGTCATAACGTCTGCCATCTACTCCTTTGGTGTTTGACTTGTTCTTTCTGTTAGACCTGGGGTGCATCACTGGTCCATTGATTGTGACCTGTCTGGATTCTCAATGTGAGCGTGCAAAGCTATCGGCTTTCCTCCTGGAGCGGCATAGGCTGCACCCCACAGGTTCTGCTGAGTTTTGCGTTCATGTTCACTTGGTTCTAGGGATTAAGTTTCCTCCCTGAGTTTTTTCAAGAATCCACTGTTTTTGAAAATGTGTGATCTGATTTCTAAATGCCCGGGTAGTTTCTGTAGTTTCTCTTGCTGTTTTCTAGATCTGCTTCACTGTGATCTTCGATTCCTTTGTATTAAGGTTCCGTGGGCTGCTGAAAAAAAAAAAAAAAAAAAAAAAAAACTTACAGCCCGTGTCTTTTGGGTAGATATTCAGCATGTATCTATAATTTACAGTAATTTACTGAAATTACTTTAATACTTGGTTTGGATGATCTGTCTGGACATAGGAAATGGGAATTGGAAGCACCCACTATTGTCATTTCTGGCCTTTTATGCCCATTACTTGTTTTATAAAATTGGGACTCTCTTCCTATGTACATGCATATATGAGTACACATCATGTACATGTACAGAAGTTGTTTTTTCCTGGTCTTTGTCTTCAGTTTTTTGATTTAACAGATTCTGTAATTTTACAATCTCTCCTGCCCCTCCCTCGCCCTGCAGAATGAGCAGTCACTGAGTTGCTCACTACGCTTGGCTCTCCTTGGCCAGGATGCTTCCTGAGAAGTCATCGGAAGAGTGTGGCGAGTCTAAGCATTCTGTTTTAACTTTCAAAGTTTGTCTAGATCCACACATCTGGTCCATTTCCAACTTGTTCTAAGTTGTTCCAAACTCCACCTTTTTACAGTTTCTTGCATGGAGGGGCAGGGTGTGGGTGAGTTGTCTTAGTCACTGAGCCAGTGTGATGGCTCAGCGGGTAAAGCGCTCACCTCATGAGCCTGATGACCCAAGTTCAATCCCCAGAACCCATGTAAAGATGGAGAGCACCAATCCCACAGGCGGTTTGTCCGATCTCCACACTGATGCTATGATGCCTATGCACATATTCAAGACTGGGTGGTTACAGTCATGACACTGTTTGGGTCCCTCTTGTGTAGATACCTTAGCAGACAAAGCATACACCACTAGAGTTCTTCCCCAGCCCCGTAACTGGAAGTGTCAAACAGGCTTTCTATCTTATAAATATGAGAGGGGCCACTAGTTAGGAATAGTCTTTATTTCTCATCCTATGTGTTGGATACCTAGAAAATGCTCAGGAATAGAGGATCCTAGATGGAGATCCAGGAGTCACTTTCCTGCTAACCTAGGCTGTTCATGGCATTTCTTGTGGGTCTGTGTGTCCTACAAACTCCAAGATCATCCTGAGTTATCCTGTACACATCTTTCTACTTTGGAACCTAGGATTGTCCAGAACCTCCAGCCAGTAACCAGGACCACCTCATTGAGAGACCTGCCCTACCAGCTAAAGGCACAAGCTTAAGGCTCGCTTCACATCTGCCTAGTTCCTACAATGTGCATGCTTTGAAAGCTGATAGCTTCCTATATTGACAGTTTTCTTATGAGTACATTGTTATAGTCGCCACTCCCAATATGTGGTGTTTGGGATCAAATCTTGTCACTTGTGCATGCTGGGCGAGCATGCTACTGAGCCACATCTCCAGCGTTTAGCTCAGTTTCTTGATAGACGTGATACGTGGAGATATTTTTTGGAAGACAATGCTTAGTGCAAAAAGACTAGACATTTCTTTTTTCTTTTTTTTTTTTTTGTTAGACTAGACATTTCTAACATTCTTTTTTTAGGCATTGACATTTAATGCTGAGTATTAAGGAGGGGAAGAAACAGATCCACAAGGTTTGTAGCATAAAAGGTAGTTTGTCCTCAGCTAATGTTTATAGGATCTGTGTGTATAATTACTGTTATTCTCCCGCTTCCATGCAGACACTGCAGAAGGAATGAAGAGTAAAAAGCCCCTAAAGATCACCATGGAAGACAGCCGGAGACTTGATGACCCTGCGGAACAAGGCAGCCCCTGTCCCGCGCCCGTGGGGCCATCATACTCCGAGGCCTGGGGCTACTTCCATCTGGACCCGGCTCAGCCTAGGCACCGGATGATGAGCGCCTGGGCCACCTGCCGCCTGTGCGGGCTGCAAGTGGGCGGCCTCCCCAGCTTCCAGATGTGGACACGGGCGCTGTGGCGGCACCTGAGTGATGTGCACCTGCTGGAGCTGAAGAAGAGTGCTGCTCCGAGCCCGCCGACCACCGTGCCCTGCCCGCCGCCGCCCAGCCCCACCATGGCTGCGGAGGGCGACTGGGCACGCCTGTTGGAGCAGATGGGCGCGCTGGCCATGCGGGGCAGCCAGCGCGAGCTGGAGCTGGAGCGGCGCGAGGCGGCCCTAATGCAGGCGGAACTAGAGCTGGAGCGCAAGCGCCAGGCTCTGAAGCAGGAGGTACAATCCGTGGAGCAGGAGCGCCACCAGCTACAGGTGGAGCGTGAAGCCCTGAGTGAGTGGATGAAGAAGCAGGGCCCAGGTACACAGGTCCCAGCACTGCCCTCTCCCCTGCCTCTGCTCCCCAAGGAGGACCCTGACATCCACGACAACAACGACAGTGACAATGATATGGTCACCAAGGTCCTGCTGTAGCATGACTGACCGCTCCATGTGTAAACCTAACCATAGGCTGCAGGCGCGGCAGCGCCCCCAAGTCCAGTAGCCTGGATTAGGTACACAGACCGGATAGTCCTCACAGCTACCTCTTTGTAGTCCTGAAGGCTTTTTAAGCCAGAAGGTTCTCTAAACACCAGAGACTCATCACACCGCGAGCCTTTCAGGGGAAGGGGCATGGTTTTTATCCAGGAACCTGGTCCACTCTTTTCCAAATGTATAATCTTGACTTGGCACCACCATGTTCCAGAAAGGAACCTTGAGTATCACTGACTTCCTGGCTCCCTGCCTTCAGCATCTATAGAACCCCACCTTGGACCAGTCCCAAAGAGACCCCTTTTTGTTCCTGTCCCTCATGTGGCTAACCCAAGGCAATGAGCACCCTTAAATCTTTGCCTGGATGAGACCCAGCGACAAGTACATTCTCCCATTTTCTTGTCTTGCAACTTGACACCTTACTAGCAAGACATCGGCCACTAGGGAGAATAGTTTCTTGCCCCGCAGGTCCCCACAGACCTCCCCCTGAACCAAAAGAAAAACCAGGGGCTGCACCTCCCCACTGCCTTAGAGTCAACCTCTATCTCATTCCCTCCCTTTCTTCAGCCTGCCCGCCCCCACCCCATGCCTCCTATCCCAGAAAGTCAAGATGTCCTCGTTGCCCACACTTGCCACTTTGCATCTCACCACGTTTGTTTCATGTCCTGCGCATGCTAAGCTAGCACCCAGAAGCCACACATGGCTTCCCCAGCCCTGACCTGCCTTCTGAAGCTCCTCCTTTTGGAGGTGCACTGTGCCTTTCTAAAGGCTTTTGTTTTGAGGTAGGGTCTTTTTAAGGTAGACTAAACATAAATGCCTTTTTTATGAGAAGTTTGAAAGGGCAATCTGACCATTATATTTTATAAAAACCACATACATTCTAGGACAAATCACTGCATTTGATTTGGGAAAAATGTTTCTATGGCCGACAGATTAATTTCATGAAATACTTGTAGTTTTGCAACACTCCGTTTTTTTTTTTAATAAATTTTTATTTATCTGCATCGGTGTTCTGCTTGCATGTATGTCTGTGTGGGTGTTGCACTTGGGAGCTACAGACAATTGTGAGCTGCCATGTAGGTGCTGGGAATTTAACCTGGGTCCTCTAAGAAGCAGCAGTTAGTGCTCCTAACTGCTGAGCTATCATCTTTCCAGCCCCGTTTTTGTTTCGGGGTTTTCTTGGTTTTGGTCTCTGAAGCTTCCATTTTCCTGAGTTTGAAAATTAGTCATCCTTGCACTTGAGCCTAGGAAAGCAAGTGAGGGAAGGTACCGTCTAAGCACAGACAGGAAAATAGGCGAGTGAGTCCCCTTTAACAATGGTCCGGAGGCTTGGCCATTTGAAGAGTAAATGGTGAGTCTTTATATTGTTGGTGAGATAAGGTTTTTCTGTCCCGGAACTCTGTGCAGACCAAACTGGCCTCAAACTCGAATCTGCCTCAGCCGTGGTTGCTGAGACTAAAGGTATGAACCAAGCTCCCAAACTCTTTTTACTCAGAAAACTGTCAAACTTTTTTTACCTTGAACAATCTAGAAAGAGTTATATACATATACACCCATAGACATATGGATAGACCTATGACAGTTTCTGAAGCACCCACTTGTATCTTAGGTTTGTTTTATGGGCTACCTTCTCCATTTGGCACCTGGTTCCATTCCTTTAGAGTTTAACTTCTGCCAGCAACTCACAGACCCCAGCCTTCACTCTTCACCCTGGGTCTGGACTTCATGCCCTGTTGCCTGCTTTATGGCTCCTCCCATCACATCTGCCACCGCTGACTCCTGATAACTAGTATTTTTCTGGGCACTTGCAGCATTATCAAAGATGCAGCAGCTCCAAGGTGAGGTATCAATATTGTTTGCTTTATAAACCTTGTCACTGAGGTGTCTTACTAGGTGAAGGCACTTGCTGCCAAGCGTGAAGACCCGAGTTCAGGCAAGATCCTACCCACACTGGTGGAAAGCAGCAACCCCACAGCTTCTGACTTCCATACATGCACTAAGGTGCACACACAATATTTTTAAGGAAAAAATTGGTGCAAGAGTGAAATGGTCAAGACGAGATCCACATGTGTCCAGCTGTCTGCAAGTTGTCATGTCCTTCTAGCTGCTGCGCTGTCCCCTGAATGCTGCCACCTATCCTGTCCCCGTTTCCAGTAAGTGAAATAGTGACACATTTTCCTGAGCATTCTGCACATGTCACAGCTGGTCGAGACCCACGGTGATGCTTTCCCATTATCCCCGAACTTAGGTAGAGGCAGGAGAATCGGGTGTTCAATGTCAACCCTGACTACGTGAGACCTTGTCTCCAAAGATGCCCACACACACACACAACTCAGCAACCTGATGACCTGTTCATTGTGTAGATGAGAAGACACACCCAGCAGCTTTCCCCTCGGGTGCAATTGCAGTGAAGCAGGATGCTGTGGGGACCCATTCGCAGAATCCTAAGCACAGGCTTATTTCTATGAAATGCTACACCCTCCTCGAGCCATGCTTCAAGACTTATCATTCACCTGGGATTTGCCTACTCACTGTGAGCTCATCCTCCTGTCTTTCAGCTTGGCCACAGTCTTCTTGGTACCTCTGCCCCAGTTTGCCTTCCTCTAAGTCCCTTCAGGGTAAAAACTGCCACCCAGGGCTGGGGTACAGCTCAGTACCTGCCAAACGTGTGGTAAGCTCCCAGGGGCAGGGGACTATGAAGCTTCCTCCAAAGGATTTCCTTCTCTGAACCGGCCAGCCAGCACATGGCTGCTTGGGCTCCTGTCTTCCCTCCTGACAGGCCTGGGCTGAGGAGGGTGGGAGGGAGCAGTTCACCCATCTGTGCTTCCAAGTATGTGAGCACTCTAAGAGACTTAAGTTGTTCTGTAGTTAATGTAGAACTCACTTTAATTCTTTAAAATTCCCGACAGAAAATTAGCTTAACTAGAAGTAACTTTTTGGTTTTTATTTTAACTGGAAGTAGCTTTTTTTTTTCTTTATTTTTTTAAGAGAGTCTCGTTAGCCATGTATGGCCTAGAACTTGATATGTACACCAGGATGGCCTCACAGAGATCTGCCTGCCTCTCTGGAGTGTTTGGATTAAAGGCTTTTGCACCACATCCCTGTTCAATTTTTAAAAGTTCTTGAGCCAAAAAAAAAAAAAAAAAAAAGACTTTAAAGGTGCCAGTTATTAGACTCTCAGGCCCCATGACTGTGGGGAACAGTTTGGACTACACCCTCTCCTTACACAGGTCTTGTGAATGCCATGCCACAGACTGGGAACAGAATGTCACCAGCATCCGAATGTCACTAATCATTTGCAATTTCTAGGTTAGCTTAATAACGGCATTTCTCCTAACGACTGGAATTTAGCTTCAGGCCCATTTATAAATCCGGCTGTAAGCTCTGGATTTGGATATCTTAGAAGCAAAGAAGAGTCTGAGAGACGTTACTCTTTTGTCTCACCAATGATCAGAGCCATGAAACTAAAGGAGTCTATTTTAGAATTCTGCTTTTAGAGTCTTTACAATGAAGAAAACTGATAAGGGCCAGCTAATCCTGGGCACTGGCTTAAGAGTCAGTCAAAGGAAGCGCCTGCACTTCCGGTTGGCATCCCACGCGTGGTGCGCGGTCCTGTCTCTCAGGTGAAGCATGGCTAAAAGCCTGCGGAGCAAGTGGAAGAGGAAGATGCGGGCTGAGAAGAGAAAGAAGAATGCGCCAAGGGAGCTCAACAGACTGAAGAGTATCCTCAGAGTGGACGGGGATGCTCTAATGAAAGATGTTGAGATAGCAACCGTGGTGGTTGCCAAACCTCGCCAGGAGAAAATGCAGTGCAAGGAAGAGCGGTGTGATGCGGATGAGGAAAAGGATGACATGAAAATGGAAACTGAAATTAAGAGAAACAGAAAGACTCTTCTAGACCAGCATGGCCAGTACCCAGTATGGATGAACCAGAGGCAAAGAAAAAGACTGAAGGCCAAGAGAGAAAAGAAACGAGGGAAAAGCAGAGCAAAGGCCGCGAAGGGCCTGGCCTGGTAGACCTTAAAGACTGGCAAGGGAGCCAGGCGTGGTGGTGCACTCCTTTCATCACAGCACTCAAGAGGTGGAGGCAGGTGGATCTCTGTGAGTTCAAGGCCAGCGTGGTCTACAGAGCAATTCCAAAGCACCCAGGGCTCCTTTACACAGAGAACCGTGTCTTGAAAAAACAAGCAAACAAAAACCAGAAACTTTGTTTTCAGCTTGGACTTAGTTCTGTAATTCAAACCAAAATAACTCACTTGTGTTAGAAACTTGAATAAAATCTCTTTGATGGTGAAAAAAAAAAAAAAAAGTCAGTCAAAGGGAGAGACTCGCTCTCTGCTCACTTCTGCCTGCAGCAGTTATAATTTTTCTACACCAAGCTTTACTTACATAATAAAAACTATCAAGATTTGCAAACAAACCCTTTCTCTCTGTGCTCTGCTTTCTCGGTCAAAAAACGAGGGGGTATATCGCCACCATTTTCCAAAAACATCTAGAGAGAAATATATCCCTAGACCACTTGGCTATCATTTGTCACTCAGCAGGCAGTGGGGACGGCAGGTCACCTGTCTCCAGCCTGCCCCTGCTACAGGCATCTTGGCAAACACATCCTCTGGTTGGGACAAGCATGGTGCTAGCTAGCACTGCCATTCTAGGATCTGCAGTGGAGGTGTTTGCGAGCTCAGGGTTGGGGGCAGGGCCAGAGCAGACTGCTCACAGGAAACTGTCATTCCTGGTTGGTGATCAGGACAAACTTTCATGTATCCACAAGACTGTCTAAGGTGACAGGGTTTCCTGATGGCATCCCCGGTGCTTTAATGAGAGGAGTTTGAATATTTGCAGTTGGAATTACAATTTTCCTGCCAAATTGTTTCTGTGCACTCTACTTTGGAAGCTGATACAGAAGTGTGAGCACAGAGTTAGTGGGGTGACAACAGTGCCAGAGCTGTCCTCCTTGGTGGCAAGAGGATTTGACTGGCATATGCTAAGTTTCCACTGTGACTTCTGTGCCCTTAAAAATCCCAGAAGGGAGTCACAAACACTGTTCTGGTTTCGCTGTTTGCCTAAGATTTTGTTGTGTTCTCCCTCTGGAGCCTGCACTAATACTTAGCTTTAACTGTCTAACTCGACCCCACCTAGAGTCATCTAAGAAGGGAGTCTCAGTAAAGGACTATGGACAGGCATGTCTGCTGAGGATTGTCCTCATGACTGAGTGACAAAGGAGATCCTAGTCCTCTGTAGGTGGAAGCCTTACTCCCTGGCAGGTGATCCTGAGCTGTGTGAGAAAGCTGACCTACCATGAGCCTTTGTGTGAGCCGGCAAGTACCATTGCTTCTGATTTCTGCTTCAAGTTCTTGCCCTGGCTAGCTCAACGACTGGCTGTGACCAGAGATAAATAAACCCTTTCCACCCTATGATGCTTTGGTCAGAATGTTTTATCACAGGGACAGGAAGAAAGCTAAGACAGAGAGCTCCATTTCTAAAGGTCTGAACTTTGAACCCTGCAGCTACCTCGGTGTGCCTCTGTGCCTGGAACATGAATGAGACAACATAATTAAAGTCCCCTTGGCTCTAATCTGCTACAATTAGAGGAAAGATACTAGAACAGCAATTGATAGTCCAGCAAATCAGTTGCTTGGTTAACTAGATTTTCTTATTATCTGCATTTAGAAACAATGCTGTCACATAGCTATACTTCTCAGTAAAATAATTATTAAAAGTAAAAATGGTAGCTGGGTAGTGGTGGTATACACCTTTAATCCCAGCACTTTGGAGGCAGAGGCAAGTGGATCTCTGAGTTTAGGGGCCAGCTTAATCTACAGAGCTACTTCCAGGACAGCCAGGGCTACACAGAGAAACCTGTCTCAGAAAATAGATAGATAGATAGATAGATAGATAGATAGATAGATAGATAGATAGATAGATAGATAGATAAATGGTTTGGTGGTTCATATCTGTAGTCCTAGTAGTTGGGAGGCTGAGCCAGGGGGATTGCTGCAAGTTCAAGGCCAGCCTGGGCCAGAGTTTGAGGCCAGCTCAGACTGGAGTGAGATTCTTGAGTCAAAAGCACTGTTCACAGCCCTCTCCAGGCAGTGGTAGCTAGAACTCTACAGCTAGCGATAGTGTCTCAGCTGACCAGCTCTCCTGCAGGCTCTCTGCCACCCCATCTCACTGTCAGCACTAGGAACCTGCATGCTTTGCTAACTTGAGGCTGATGTCCTGCTGGCTACCCCCACCTGTGAGCCCTGGTGGTAAGGGTGACCTATGTTCTCAGAGGAAGGAGAGGCTGGCTTTGTCCTGTACCATCTTAGTGACTTAAAACACCAAATTCAACTTAGAGTTCTGCAAATTCTGAAATGGATCTCAAGGGTCAGCAGACCTGTGCCTTCTAGAAGTTCTAGGGGGACATCCAGTTTTGTCATTTCCAGCATCCAAGGGCTCATAGCATTCCTCCTTGCAGTCTCTCTTGCATTTCCCTGCCTCCCTCTCCTATAGTAAAAAGGCTGCCTTTTTGTTAAGGACAGCTGGTTAGCATCCTAACCTTATCCAGACCTTAATCTTTCCTTCCTTCCATAATCTACTGACAGGTTCCAAGGCTTACATAGACATCTTTGGAGGGAATTCATGTCCGCATCCTACCATGGGCTAAGGTGGGTGTGAGAGAGGGACAGGTGCACAACTCTCCTAGAATTGATGCCACAGTTCAGCCTAAGCTGCCCCTTCAGACATCTTTTTGCCCCGTGCAGGGGACACTTAGACTTCTGGGACAGATATTTTGGAAAATGAGTATCAAGAATGTCTCTAGAGAGAAATTAGAGTCTCCAAGGATCCTGAAAACATCTATGACTGTTGACCAAATTAAATAGGAAGCCTGTAGTGATGTATGGGCAGTTACCAACACACTGGAGTAAATAGGCGGGGTTATAGCTCAGAAGCAGGGGGGTTTGATTAGCAAGCTTGAAGGCCTGGGTTAAATCCCCAGAACCATTTAGGTTTAAAAAAAAAAATCTGGGGCTGGAGAGATGGCTCAGTGGTTAAGAGCACTGACTGCTCTTCCAGAGGTCCTGAATTCAATTCCCAGGAACTACATGGTAGCTCACAACCATCTGTAATGGGATCCAATGCCTTCTTCTGGTGTGTCTAAAGACACCTATAATGTACTCATATACATAAATAAATCTATTTAAAAAAAAAAAACCAAGCTTCCTGCCACTTAATGCTGTTAACCATGCCAAACCCTAACTCTGGGCCTCAGTCTGCTCATCTGTAAGATGGAGGTAATATACATCTCACCAGGCTGGGGTGAGGAAGACACAAGTTAGCCAAATGCTGGCATATGGTAAGGCCCAATGACTGGGACTTCCATTTCTTACTTTATCTGAAAAAGAGCCCAAACACAATCCTCCATCCATTCGAAAGGAAAGGCTCCCTGGAGGACTCCTAAGTGAGGTTGCCCAGAAGCCACAGAAACAGTTTGTAAAGTCATTCTCCTTCCCAACCCCAAAGGAACTGGTCCCTCCCTGCAAAGCTGTTACCCAAGATTACAGGTCACATGACCAGCCTTCCATCAGTTGTCGCCGCCTCGTGGTGACCTAGGAGAGTATACAGTGATTGCAAAAGTACTTCCTTCCTACAAACGCCTCATAGAGCGGCCACCGGATCTAGCACATTCTTTTTGGACATCCTTTGAACTAGCAAACTATCCAACTTTTCAGAAACTTTTTTCATGTTTAAAAATAGTGCCAGAACCTGTCAACTATGGCACATGATTAGCTAGGTTAATATTTCTGACTAATAAGGTGAGATTATAAGAAAGCCACGATAATTATTTTTGTGTGACTAATAAGTAGGTTTGACAGCACCATAACTTAGGGTCACATAAGGCAGCCTAGTTACAGAAGAGATTACAGCTGGTTTGAGTTGGCTTATGAAGTGGAACACTGGCAGCCATTATGTACTTAAACAGTGTTAAATGAGTCTTCTTTTGAAAACCTTAATTATGACATTTCTGAGATCAAACTTCACAGAATTAAAATAAGGCCTTAAGAAAAAAACGTTAAGTGGTAATGAGAGCTTTGTTCTTGCAGAATGACTCTCATGGGCTTTTGGTCAAGATAAGTAATGTGCAGGTGAATGAGCCGGTGACCTTCCTAACCTTTGAGTCTGCCGGTAATGAGAGGTTAAGTAATTCACTCTCACCCGTTCAAATACATCTAATAACATTCCACCAGCTACGTCTGCCTTCTGCTCGCTGAGCAGGGCTACATCACGGCGCTTCCTCACAGATAAGGAGAGCTCGCTTCTCCATAGGATACCTTTGACAGCACTTTCTTCCTGAGCAGATGGGAACACCCTTCTGTCCACACACAGAGACCTCCTCTGCACTCCTCTGGCCTCCATCAGCATCAGCACCTAACAGCTTGACTCACAGCATCCACTTTTAGCTTTGGTCAGTCCATCATCTACTGCTCAGGTTGAGAGGCGTGCAGCCCAATGTCTGCGCTGCTATCAACTAAAATCCTTGGGCAGTGATACAAGATGCACCGTCAAATGAGGACCCGCGGTGTTGGCAAGATTTTATTGTCATCTTCACATCTTAAAGCTCAAAAAGATGAATAGTTAACTTGAAAGAATAGTTAAGGTCTCAAAACTCAAAAGAATAGTTAAAGATGAAAATAAATGCAGGTTCCATGAGCACAGCTGGTAGTCTGTGTGCCCTCACTCACTGCAATCTCCCTGAGAACCGGAAACAGCGCCCCACCGGAAACAGCACCCCACCTCCGCCAAGAACCCTGGAACTGCTTTCTGGATCAGTGCGTGCTGCTTAAATACAAGTTTCTTCTTCTTCCTTTCTTTTTTAATAGTAATTTTCTTTTTAAAAAAATTTTTTTATGTATATGAGTACGCTGTAGCTCTCCTCAGACACACCAGAATTGGGCATCAGACCCTATTATAGATGGTTGTGAGCCACCATGTGTTGCTGGAAATTGAACTCAGGACCTCTGGAAGAGCAGTCAGTGCTCTTAACGGCCAAGCCATCTCTCCAGCCCAAATACAAGTTCCTTATTTTTCTTCCTAAAGTCCTGACAAATCAGCACCTTCTCTGAGGATAGTAAAGATCACCCGTGACAGTTTCCATCTTTTCTCCTTGTCTTGCCTGCCAACTTGTTACTTATTCTCCAAAACGCGTCAAGAAACTCAGTTCCTAACTCAGTCTTCTTGACGGCATCTACTGCCTTTCATTGTGGGGAACAAAGTAAATGTCTCAGCCTCACTTCTAACCTTCCCTGGGGTCAGGAAACACATGCCCACTGCAGGACTCAGGTCCTTACATTCTCTCTGTCTGTCTCTGTCTCTCTCTCTCTCTCTCCCCCCACCCCAGGGGAGGGGTCAGCAGTCAGCAGCACAGAAGGGAACAGTGCCAATACTCAACAAATGTTGAGGGTTACTGTGTAGTGCCACACAGGCCAATCTCTAATTACAAGGAAATACCAAGGTGCAGAGATTAAATACATTTTTTCCAATGGCCACGTAGTTCAGAGGACTTGAACCCAGGTCCACCAAACTCTTTACCTTGTGCTCTTCACCATCCCACAGGGAAAGAACAAAGACTGACATCCCAGCTCTGCAGAGACACAATAAGGGGCGGGGGGGGGGCGCGGTACACTTCTCCCTGGGCCACTGGGCTGGCACTAAGCATGGTCACCATCTATTAAAATAACTAGTGCTAATTATGAATTAAGTCCTTATTGTGAGTACTCCTGACATTTCATTTTCCAACAAATGGGGAGCAATGTTAAGGACAGGACAATAGAAGTTTCTTGTTGTTTAACCATTTATTTGTTTAGTCTTGTATGGACCTGCGCATGCGTGCTGTAGTGCAAGAAGTCAGAGATTACAACCTGCATTTATTTATTCTGGTGTGCGCCTGCGCCTGCGTGACTAAGTGCAAAAGGTCAGAGAACAACCCACAGAAGTCGGTTCTTCCCTTCTACCAAGTTGGTCCTGATGGAATTCAGGTCACCAAGTTTGGCAGGGAGGGGCATCTTTACCTACAAAGTCATTTCAGGCAGCTGGGATGGGGCAGTTTGGCTCCAGAGTCATAGGCTGCCAGCTCGCTCTCCCTTGCTGCCCTGGCTACCTTGAACAAAAAGACTGTCATTCTAACAGACAACTGGGACCACCCTTGTGCCAGCACCGAACATGATGAATATTCTGCAGATACCTCTGAACAGCTACACTATGCTGCCAGCTGTGACCGCGACAGCTGAGCAACAAGTCAGGCTGTGCTGGCCTGTTTAATGGCAGCTTGACACAAACTGGGGTCACCTGAAAGGAGGACTGAGGAAATATCTTCAACAGATCTGGCTGTAGGTCATTCTCCTAATTAGTGATGGATGCGAGGAGGGTCCAGCCTATTGTGGGTAGTGCTATTCCTGAGCTGGTGGTCCTGTGCTCTATAAGATAGCAAGCTGACCAAGCCAGTAAGCAGCACTCCACACACGTCCTACCCACGGCCCCTACATTAGCTTCTGCCTCCAGGTTCCTGCCCTGCTTGAGTTCCTGCTCTAACTTTCTTCAGTGATGGGCTATGATGCGGAAATGTAAGCCAAATAAATACTTTCCCTCCAACTTGCTTTCGATTATGTTTTTCTTCTTCTTCTTCTTCTTCTTCTTCTTCTTCTTCTTCTTCTTCTTCTTCTTCTTCTTCTTCTTCTTCTTCTTCTTCTTCTTCTTCTTCTTCTTCTTCTTCTTCTTCCTCCTCCTCCTCCTCCTCCTCCTCCTCCTCCTCCTCCTTCTTCTTCCTTTTTTTTTTTTTTATCATAGCAAGCGTAAGTAACCCTAAGACACAGACCAAGAAGGAGATGGCCTATTGCTTGGCACTGGAACTGGTGTCAGTCCTGGTGGTATTGTGGATACAGATAGAACCACAGCCAGGCTGTGGAAACAGTTTGAGCTAGATTCTTCTGTGCCCTAAGCCTAGACTTCTAAATAACCTTGGAACTATTTCCACCTTGGCTAGAGGAGTAGAGCGCCCCCTGGTGGCCTAACAGAAAGAGCGGTAACTGGTGCCTAGAGAAGGCTCTGGTTGTTTCACATCCAAAGCATCCTTGACTGGTGCCGAGGAAAACAAATGGTGATGATGCACACACTCCACAGCTATTCAAGCAGACTACTCAGGCTCACTCAGCATGCCAGCAGAGGGGCACTATCCCTTGCTGCCCCCATTTCTGCTGCAAAGCAGCCCCAGTAATAGACTTAGTCAGAATGGTCTTATCCACTCTGTTTGAGCTTGGGTGTGGGTGGGCAGGATTGAGGGAGGACAGCAGAGGCACCAGCACCTGGCTCATGCCACATAAGGCAAATACCTTAGTGGGCCTAGCAGGAACTGCACTGTGCACCTTATAAAGATCAGCATTTGGAGCCTGTGGACAGTGTAAGAGCAGCCAGGCTAAGACGGAAGAAGAGGAGAGAGAAGAGAGGGGATAGAGGAGAGGGGAAAGACGGGAGAGGGGAAGACTGAGGCTAAAGGATAAAACATTGTAAGGACCCAGAGAAGAAAAGCTGTGAGCCCCCAGTGCCAAGAGTTCTAGGAAGCTGTTTGGGACCAAGAGTCTTAGGCCGCAGACTGAGAGCTGTCATCACTGGCCATACTGGTTGGGAATGGGAGGGGACTTGCACAGGGACTGTGACATAGCTTCTGCCCACTCCAGTGGCCCACTGCTACCAGAGTCAGAGACCAGAACTCGGCACATTATTGCTGCGTCTATAGCTGAGGTTTACCCAGTTAAAGACAAAGAACCACCAGCACTGTTTTGATCTTGAAGGAAATAAAGCCCCCACCTTTTCTTCCCTCTAATACAGGTAATGCTGCGGACCGGCCCCAACTCCCCAGTAAGAACGACAGGCAAACAAAAACCCTCTCAAGTCTTAAGTTTTCTAATTCTTAAAGTGCTGAGAGTCACCGATACAACTTAAGTGCCTAGTGCAGTCTCTCACACACACTCAATGTGCACTGCATCCCAGCCATAAATGACCCAGGACCTGCATCGCATCCATTCTGAGCTAGGCGGGCTGAAGGACCAGCTGTGACAAACTCTGACAAGATTTGCTGCCCTCCAGCTCTACACAGCACTCTCAGGAGGTTTGATGATTTGCTATACAGACTCTCCAAGTCTCCAGCCTTCCTCTTCACCCTTCAGTCAGTTACTTATCCTGCTGAGGGTGAGCCAAGGAAAGCCTTTCCCAAGGGGTCAAGGTGCAGCTCCATAGCATAACACTTGTGCAGGCATGCATGAGACTCTGGACTTAATTCATATATAAAAATAATGAAAAGGAGATCGAAAGCTGCATAACCCTTGGATCACTAATAATTCAATATGTGCCTAAAGCAGTGGCAGATTTCCCCAAGTGTTTGGAAGTCTGTATTTGAATGGATAGAGGTAGTAGGGATGTAGTGTAGTGTGGCTAGCTAGGCAACGGTTACTTACCCAGTATCCACTGCCTCTCCTCTGGTGTCCACCAAACACCAACAGTATTCTGACAGCAACATGCTCAGCCCCAACTGATGGCTCACAGATGGCTTAAGCCAATTGTGACCACCTGTTGCTTGTTTTTAATAAGTCTCTTGGGGACATAAAGAAGTGGGAAGTGTCAGCCTGAGGTCTCTTGCTTTCCTGACACAAAAGAACTGGCATCTAGCACCATTCTTGCCCCATTCTCCCTTAGACAGGACTATGGCCAGAGTTCCAAAAGTCACTTTGCCACAAGTCAAAAAATATGACCAAGCAGGAAGACAGTAGGCACAGCCTGGGCCTGATGGGCAGGAACCACAGCAACGCCAGCTCACCCTGACAAAGCCAACAGCACTCGACTTTAAAGTCTGAAAAAGCAATGGAAATGTTCTGACTCAAAATTTAAAGCAGAAGTGAAGGTAATGTTTTAAGAAACACACATATGGGGCTGGAGAGATGGCTCAGAGGTCAAGTGCACTGGCTGCTCTTCCAGAGGCCCTGAGTTCAGTTCCCAGCAACCACATGGTGGCTCACAAGCACCTATAATCAGATCTGGTGCCCTCTTCTGGCCGGCTGTATACATAATAAATAAATCTCTTTTTTTAAAAAAAGAAACACACATGTGGCCTGACTAATTTGCATCCACATGTCCCTGAGGTCACCTTAGGGCTAGGTTCAAAGCTGTTCACACGTGTAACCTCTCTACTCCATAACTGTACAAGGTTCCTCACACCCTGGCTTCCCTTTGTTTGGGGTTTGTCCCTTCCACCTATCCCTGGGAAACAAGCCCAACTCATAAATGGTTCTCACATGAAAAACTGGACGCCTTCCGAGCTGGGTGAGGCAATGTGGAGTTCATAGTCAGAAAAAGGAAATGCTGAGAGTAACCCTCCTTCAAACACACACACACACACACACACACACACACACACACACACAAAACCTCTAAAGTCCTGTCTCTTTGAATAGGAGTGCATCCATTAGCTATTTAATACCGAAAAATGATTTGTTAATGTGAATGGCTTCTTCAGCCATTACAATTTCTCATGTTCTGACGAAAAGATGTTAAATTGCTAAAAATTCAGATTTAAATATAATTCAATTTAAACAAAGTACTTAAAAGCTACTATATAAATTAGCAAATCTGCACATAGTGTACTACTTAAAATCTGCATTTAAAACAATTTTATGCATAATCCAAATTCTATGTAGCTCACATTTCTGTTTCTAAACCAACGGAAGCTCGCATGTTGCTTAGTTTACTAACTGGTTATACATACATCTCTTCCATCTGACAGAGACATTTATTGAATATATTAATACTACACCGTACAGCCCTGAGAGTTTTAAGAATGTACAGACTTAGGGCCAGGCATGGTGGCGCACACCTTTAATCCCAGCACTTGGGAGGCAGAGGCAGCCGGATTTCTGAGTTTGAGGCCAGCCTGGTCTACAGAGTGAGTTCCAGGACAGCCACAGCTACCAGCTACGCAGAGAAACCCTGTCTCGAAAAACCAAAAAAAAAAAAAAAAAAAAAAGAATGCACAGACTTTGTACATATATATTTCAGTCTTAGATCACATTTCCTAGTTTTCCATTTTCTTAGCAAAAAAATCCATGAAAAACACCTCCACCAGGGTAGACTGAAGGTAGAGAAGAGCTCACATGAGACCCATCAGCAGAGCTGTTCTGAAGGTCTACTGTTACCTACTCAAGAGTGTAACGTTGATTTCTATTTTAGAGAAAACAGTGCAGAGCACTTCTGCTGCCTCCAAGTGCATGTATGTATGTGGCATGTGTGTGCGTGTGCATGTAAGGACATGTGTGTACGTGGCATGTGTGTGCGTGTGCATGTAAGGACACCAAGTGCATGTGTGTATGTGGCATGTGTGTACGTGGCACGTGTGTGCGTGTGCATGTAAGGACACCAAGAAACGCTATCCAAATGAGGAACCGCAGGGCTAACGAACGTCTCCCACCCTGGCCCTCCAGGGACTTGCTCACTGGTCCTTTCCCACCTTTGGACATAGCTGCCCTTTCAGCCCCCAGCCACACTCACCCTGCACTGCTCCATTCAAAGGGGACAATTCTGGTTGGGTGCAAATACAAAGAAGACCAATATGTTTATATCATTTATTCAAGAAATCAAGTCTTTAAAAATGTTTTTTTTTTTTTTATTGCATTTGAAGACATTTCCAGTAAATGTTTGAAGCCTTGGCCTAGTAACCCATCTGCCCTAGTCATCAGATTTCTCGAGCACAGTCCCATTGCCCGCAATGGTATTTATCAAAACTAAAAATGCTAGCATACTGAATATGCCAGCACTGCACCCAGTCGTCTATATGAAATACTCCATCAGCTAGGACAAACCAAAGGCAAAGCTGACTCTATAGTACAAACCAACATTCTTCACAGAAGAAAACAGTGTGAGACTAATTTCCTACAGTCTGTCACCTGCCATCAATTCTTCACTATTATTACTGCAGTTATTTCAAGGATAGTAAAATTAGGCTCCACTACCCATGGTTTCTCGACTTTTTAAAAAACCCTAAGCTCTAAAAGGTGTAAACAAGTATACACATAGAATTGTTTTATAAAGGTCTGATGTCTGTGTGTCATGGTAATGATGACAGAGACAGGACACGCACTGGAGTCAGTAGTGGTTACGTGCGCTGCTCACATGGTCAGCTGCTCTCCACAGGGTGAGTGACAGGCCACAACAACAAAGGTCTGGCAGCTCTTTGAGCCCACTTCCTGCACAAGCTCCTGCTTGGTGGGTAAGAACTGCTTTCTACAAGCTACAAGCCACATGTCCCCACACGTGTCGACCAGGGAGCCATCTTGAGAGTTCCTCCAGTGACTTTCTAGGAGCACAGCTTCTACATTAAAGTTTGCAAACTCTTTCTCCTTTGAAGCTCCGAGTTCCCGTGTGACAGACAGGCCTTTACTCTGCAGTCCCTGTCACCCACGGCACTGCCCCTGGGGCCTCTTTCCGAGGTTTGTTTTCTGTGAAGGTTTCCGCAAACCGCTCCCGGGCTTTGTCCCAGTGTTTTTTGCTCTTATTCTGAAGGAGGTCAACGTCATCAATCGAGGACGGCTTCCCTGTCCCCAAGCCGGCATGTGTCCGTCGAAGCTGAAGCTGGATCTGTTGAGCAAAAGAACTGTTTTAGAACCTAAACACACCAAACTCTGTTGTGTGGACATTTGACTGTAATCCTTTGACGAATTAAAGACTCGTGCAGAGAAAACTGGTCGATCGAATCAATATACACAGAAATACACATTCTACTTCCCACAGCTTAAGCTCCTTTGTCAGCATTGTCTTGGCAGACCCAAGTCCAGCCAATTCTATAAAAACCACCATGTACCTTAAACAGCCATCCCCATGCCCTGCCGCTGCTTGTCCTTTCCAATTGTGATGTGTGGGGCAATGGGCTATGCACAGACAGCCTGGTCTCCAGTCGAGTTGAGGTGTGGACCCTGGTGAAACCCAGTGGTGATAACTTTCACCTACATGGGACAGAAGGCCTCGTGTCTCCTCAACCCCTGGCTCCTGTCAAAGTTACTGCCCCCACCGCCCCCATAGGAGAAGCTCTTGGCTTTTAGTCACGTACAGAATGTCTCAAGCCTCTGACCTTCAGGCTTGACTCCTTCCAGTTACCTAGCAACAGTAAGATAACAAGCCCACTATAAGAGGGGCTGATCGGCCCCTCCTCACTCTCTTAAGCTTGTACTTTTCTTACTCTCCCTCTTACTCTAGCCTTTCTTCTCTCTCCCCCTTTCCCCTTCCCTCCTCTTGGCCATGGCCGGACTCTCTCTTTCTACCTTTTCTCTTTCCCCCTGCTTTTCTACAATAAAGCTCTAAAACCATAGACTGTCTCTGTTCATCAAGGCCCGCTGTGCTTGGGTGATGGGATAGGCTTTCTCCTAATGAGTCATGTCTAATCTCCCATCAGAAGGCCTTCCTGTGCTCCAGCCAGACTCTCACTTGCGTAGGAACCTCTCTCCTTCTGCCCTCTTCCCGTATCTCCTATTCTGTTCTCAGCTCCTCTGCAGTATCCAGCGTGGGATGCCAAAGACTGCGAACCTGGTACAGGGGCTGCCCCTTGTTCACCCCACACCATGTGGGATCAGTGGCTTCACACAGCTAGATGCCCACCTGGGGCCGCATGGAAAGCATCCGGCAGGCCTCCCACATTGGCCTGCCCAGAGCACAGGAACTCTGGTGGGACGTGGGCTCTCTCCCTCCCTCCTCTTCCCCTATACCCACAGCCCAACAGTGATGAATGTTCTTATCCACAAAATATGCTCAGAAACTGCAAGAGACAACCAAAAAGCCAACACAAGAAGTCCCGCTATGCTTTACATCCGTTTATGTTTTGTTTAGGCTGCACTCATAGCTATGGGGACGGCTCATAGCCCACAGACACAGGCTGGACACACCTGAATGATACACAGCTCTAAAGTACATCAGTCCACCCAACTAAAAGTAAAGGCCATGGACACATTTAATCCTCCCACCCTAGCCTCATTCAAGCAAAGGTATAAGAGGACCAAGATTAAAATAGTAGAGGAGGCCTGGGAGAGTCACTGACCCTGGAGTGTCTGCCTGGCATGTAAAGCCATGGGCTCACTCTCCAGTGCTGTGTGCACACAGAATCATGTCGAGAATCTGACAGCTGTTTGTCTTCCTATGAGGAGATGAGGGCCTCTCATTACGTTAGGAAGTTACCAGAACCACCTGGTGCCTTCTGTAAAGTATAGGTGGGTCTGCAGGACATTCTTTTTTTTTTTTTTTTAAGATTTATTTATTTACTTCATGTTTGTGGGTACAATGTCACTGTCTTCAGTGCTCTTAACCGCTGAGCGATCTCTCCAGCCCCTGTAGGACATTCTTGACAAACAGTTTTTACATAAGCACTGCACCTTCAAACATGCCCAAAGACTCAGTGATAAAGCTCACTCATGCTAAAGGTCTAACTGTAAACCGTTCTCTCCCTCATGAACCAGTGAAAGTGACAACACCAGCACTATATCCACACTGGTGGCCCATCAGCTTCAGCAGGGTGTGTGTGTGTGTGTGTGTGTGCACACACACACTAAAGATAGCTATTACCTCCCATCAACTACGCAGCTACAGAATTTAACCAATGCATTGTGTTCTAGACACTATTCTCTGTATTATACATAAAATGTTCTGGGGCTCTTGAGCATAACAGATTCTCTAGCTAATGCGGAATCTGCCTACATGTAAACTAACATCTACTGTTCCTTCAATGTTCAACACTAGACTAGTAAGAATGTCATCTCAAATTTTTAAAAGAGCCAGGCATGGTGGCATACACTTTTAATCCCAGCACTAGGGACCCAGAAGCAAGTGGATCTCTGAGAGTTAGAAGTCATCCTGGTCTACAAGTTGAGTTCCAGGACAGCCAGGTCTGTTATACAGAGAAACCTTGTTTTTAAAAAACCCAAACCAAAAGAAAAAACAAAGAAATAAATGGATGCATGAATGAATAGACAAATAAATTGCCAAAAATGTACTGACCTTATTTTAGCAAGAGTATTTGCCTAACATGTTCAAGGTTTAATTAAATAACCAACATGGTAAAGCAAACAAGCACAAAATCTATACAACTAAAAAGTACAAAAAAACCTTTGATTCATTAAATAACACTTTAATTGTTTTGATTTAAGAAAAAAAATTCTAAATAAGGCTTTCCCAAAGCACAAAATACCAAACAAAATGCACATGTGTTAAGTGGGACACAAGAAAAGCCTTCCCCGTGTCTGGTTTGGGTTACTACTCTAGTCCCAGCACTTGGCAATGCGGGGCTCATTACTACGCAGAGGCAATGCATATTGGAAGAACTTAGGATGAAGGGAAAGACAAGTCTTACCGGCGTTTTCATCCCTCCACCATCCTTCCCAAGGCCTTCTCCCTGTTTCCACCCCATCTTCTCCAACATCTTTCGGCCTTTGTTGCTATCTGTAATTTCACTGTAAAGGAAAATCAAGCCAATAATTGACTTATTTATAAAAGACTTTTTAGGCCATGTGTATAATAAACTCATGCATAAAAAAACTGGTATAGCTACCTTTAAAAGTTGACAATACTTCCTAAGGTGGAGAACACAAATGCTACTCTACAGATGCCACCTAACAGAAGTGCAATCAATGACCTATGTACAAGGAAGCAGACCAAATGGTCAACAAACCACAAGCAATTCAGACATCCACGGGCACTGAGACAGACTGAGGCACACAAAGGAAGTTCTTTGGCAATGACAAGAAGCTGTATCAAACAAAGCTACGCAGGATGAAGGAGACAGACACCATGTGTGTGTACTGATCCACACACTTAGGACTTCAAAAGCTACTGCTGTCAGGACGGTGGTTGAGTTTGGCAAGGAGAGCACAGGTCAGAGGTTACTGACACTGTCACACTTCTCGTGCATGAAATGTGTGCTCTTCATGCACAACCTTCCACAGGAGCACAAGGCTCAACAGTCAGCCCAGAACAGTGTGCCTTTCTGTCTATATGAATGAACCAATAAAAAGGAGACCCAGAGCCCATTTGTCCCTACTTGCATTTGGTGTGATGGATTTTCTACTGTGACAGTTTTGATTTTGTATCTTTATTATTTTCTTTTATACTATCCCAAGAAAAGCAGGCCAATGTGCTTCAGTTTTTATTTCTGCCTCCTCATTGAAATCTAATGTAATGTCCATATTGTTCAGCTGTTTTTAAAGCATCTGCCCTGCTGCCCGCTGCCCCTAACTCACTACATGTCCCGAACTGACTCAGTGAACAGTTGGGCATCCCATTCCACCCCCCAACAAGGAAACGTTACCACCAACCATAATTATAAAATTAAACCTGGCACAAATACTACAGTTTGGAAACAAGAGAAAAATCACAATTTTATAATTTTCATTTCTACATGGAAGATTCAAATTGACTCAACCTAGGATAAAAAGCCAATGTAGCTAATTTAGTATGTAAGTGCGGTCACATTTTTCATGTTGATTAACAAAGGCATTTTACCAAGAGAAAAGAATCACGGAGTAAAAAACTCAACAAGAAATGGTCAACACTCACGAGTGAACAGATGCAGGGGCGTCATCTCTTTGGAAAGTCCCTTCGCTCCCCACCTGCTCCCTGCGTTTCCCAGCTCTGTCTTTATACTTAGGGTTCTTCAGTGCTTTTTCAGCTTCATAGTCTGTATTCTTAACAACCGCAAACCATTGATTGAGGAAAAAGAAAACAAATAAAGTATAATTCAGTAAAAAAAAAGCTATGGTTCAATGTGGCCTCTCAGACAGGAGTGAGAACAAGTGGCTATGTCTACCCCACACTGCTCCAGTTCTGTCACAAAATGAACACAAGGCAAGGAGGTAACATGCCGAGAATCCAGTGTGTTCTCTAGCTACCGCACGGCCTCCTACGGGCCAATGAACCAGTGTTCAGGCCTGGGGGACTGAGCCCTAGAACCCCACGAACATGGAGGAGGAGTACCAGCTGCACAGGGATGTCCCCCACCCTCCACACAGCACCGTGGCTGTGTGCACACACACATCAGGGATGCACACATAATACTAAGACCTGAACTGCTGGGACTGAGACAAAAAATCTGCCCCCTTTTCTCTAAGGATTCCAAAGAACCCAACATAGTTTGATACTGTCTCTTGGAAGGGAAAAATAAGGAGTCATTTTAAAATGAGGAGATGGTTCATCCTGTTCCTACGAACAGCCTTTGCTTTAATATAGCCCCATCTATGTGACTCCTTCACGACCCAACACATATCACAGGATAAAGAGTGGGCTAAGCCCCATGTCAGGGCATGGACACAGAATGTAGTGATTCCCCAGGAAGGACAGACACTTTAGCAGACACAGTGTGGCATGCTCAGGCTAAAGGCACACCCAAATGTGGCAGTAACTCCCAGGTTACACCTGTTTCAATGGTCCTCACTTTTTAATTGGTAAATTGCACTCCACTATGAGACTATTGCATGGTTTCTTTATCCATATTTAAAAGATATTTGAATCTCTCAATTTGGAAGTGTTACTAAAAACCAAGTACAAATGTCGGCTTACCAGTCTTTGTAGAAAGCTGTTTGCACTTCTTGAAGGCAAATCCCATGAACTGGTATGATAGACACACCTCCAGCCCCTTTAACTTTTAAAAAGTCACCACACTGTTTTCCCCGAGTTGCTGCATCATTCATCATTCCTGCCAGCCACACAGGAGCTCCATCTCCTCATAGCCCTTCAGTGATTTGCACAGTCAGTTTAACATCTCCGAGTAGTTCTATAGATGCCTCCTGATCGCTCACTGTAGTCTCACATCCCACAATCCTAGCTGAACATTTTCCATGTGTTTATAACTGTATAACTTCTTTGGGAAGTGCTTGCTAAAAACCAGTACTTTTTTATTTTTTAACCTGGTGTGCTTGTTTGATGAAAGTCCCCAGTTGTCAGTGCTGTTTGAGAGCTGATGGAGCCTTTAGCAAGCAGAGCCTTGCTGGAGGGCGTTTGTCCCTGGGAAGGGCTTTGGAGTTTAAGCTCTGCTGCATTCCCTGGGTTCAGCCTCTCTGTCCCGCACCATGCTGCCTTTCCCAACATAAGGAACTGTGTGTCTCTGGAACCTTAAGCTAAAATAAACCTTTTCTCTTTTTTCTTTTCTTTTTAGTTGTTTTGTTTTTTGTTTTATTTTTCAAGACAGGGTTTCTCTGTGTAGCTTTGGCTGTCCTAGAACTTGCTCAGTAAACCAGGGTGGCCTCGAACTCACAGAAATCCACCTGCTTCTGCCTCTCAGGTGCAGAGCCCAGTCTAAAATAAACCCTTTCTTAAATTGCTTTGGTCCTAGTGTTTTCTCACGGCAACAGAAAGTCATTAATATAAACAATAGCACAGGCTGGCCCTGAATGGTCTGAGCAATGTAGTGTTCTATAAAGCAGCCTCCTTTTAAATCAACTTGTTCTCTCATTCTACAGTGTTCTATAAATTCTACATCACTTTAAAATCTACATCTATGAATTCTAGTTTCTTATCAGGTACAATTTGCAAGTGTATTTCCTGGCCTGTGGTTTCCTCCATATTTCTTAAGCGTCTCTGGGTAAGCAAAGTCTTACATTTTGACAAAGTATAGCTTGTCAACGCATTCTCATACAGTGGTGTTAAATACCTCAGAAATTTACTTAAACTTGTGTGTGAACAGCACGTAGAGTAAGAGGAATGGGTCGGTTTCCCCAGCTGTCCTCCAACAGCTGGGACCTCAACTCAGGCCCACATGCGCACTGTATTTTCAATTCTAACTTCAGCAGTGATGTTATAAACACCAGAACTATAGAAATCACATACATAATTGTGGTAAATACATCTTACTTATAGTGTGCTTAGTACACTGACTAAGTGAGAGAATACTTAGCACCCTTACCTGCAAGCCATACTTTACTCGTATTTTCTTGAGTGCTTTTCTTCTCTCCAACTCTTTTTCCTCCTTACTTAGTGCTGGACCAACTAAAAGGAAACACTGAGTTTGAATATGACAGACTTTACAGAAAATTAATACTTACTAAAAAAATAGTTTATCTTAGTATATTAACCAGTTCAAACCATTTTCCTAGAAATTTCATAATCTCGTTTTTCATTACAGTAGAATAAGATTCCATTGTCTGTCTGTGTACAGACCACATTATCATTATCCATTCATCAGCAAGTGGAAAGTACTATGCTGAGATATCTAACCCAGGCCCAGAAAGACAAAATGTCATGTTCTCACATTTCACACATGCTATGTGGAAATATTAAATTGGTGCATTTAACCTGGAGTGTCTGCAGGACCTGAAAGGCAGAGCAAGCCCATGGGAGGAAGGAGGGAAAAGTCGAGCTTATGTAACATGGGGCTAACATTTATGTGGGGAGGGGGGTGACCCAGAACTAAAGACTGAGAAAGCCCCTTCTGGAACTCCACTGTTTTGGAAGTCACTTTAAAAACAGTTCCCACAAAGGACTCTGACTAGAGGTGGGCTGCACGAGTGGACAGTAACAAATGTGCTAGTACTCAGCCCTGCAGACCACACACTGAGCGTACATGCAGTGTGCCTCGTCCACAACCTCGACAGCTAGACACAGGCTGCTCCACTCATACACAGTGAGACGTGAGGTGGGAAGGGGGCTCAACAGTACAGAGGGACAGACCACTACTCCACTGTTAATCTGTCTTGTAGAGTATCAGCCCCACCCACACTTGGTACTTCACATACCCAGAGGCTCATCCTTTCTATCAAGGCGGAGGTGAGCTCTGACTTGCCCCGGCTCACAGCCATCGCACGTCTCACTGCCAGGGTGAATGTGAAAAGACAGCACAGTCTCCCCAATTTTCACTTCGTCACCGTGTTCAAGGACGTAAGGATCACATTTAGTTTTTGGCTAGATGAGAAATTTTTAATGAAACAGAAATACAAAATGGTTATTATGTCTATGGTAGTGAAAAGTTGGGAAAAGGAGAGGCATGCACACTTCCACAACTTGATGGGCAGACAGTGAAAAAGACTACCAGGATCATGACAGTAGCTCAGTGGAAGAGCATACACTTACCATGAACCAAACTCCGAGCTCCACCCGTGACCCCTTACAGTATCCCCCAAAGCCACTTATAATCCTGAGCTTACCAAAGCCCACCAACTTTCTTACCATTGAAGTCCATCTCGACTTCAATCCGTTAGCAAAACACATATTATTCAGAGGAAAGTTATATGTTAAGAAGGGATTACCTTCCCTCTTCTTTAAAAAAGAAAGTGCTCTGTGTGTGTCTGTCTGTGGGTGCACAAGCTGTTACATAGGCCCTGGGGTCAGTACTCTGATTCTAATGATACCATGGTAAATGCTCTTAACCCCTGAGTGACCTCTCAGTTTTCCTTATAATTTCTTTCTTTCATTGTTAAAGCACAAGAGCAAGGCCCCTGGTGGTTTATATTACCAAGCTGACAGGACCTAGAACCACTTACAGTCTCTGAACACGCCATGGGGGTGACCTCTGGGCATGCCAGTGAGGGATCATTTAGATTAGGTTAACTGGAGGGACAGATCCACCTGAACGGTGGTGGCCCCAGGCCATGGCTGGGGTCCTAGACTGAGCAAACAGGAGAAACTGGGCTTAGTGCTGGCATTTTCTCCCTGTGCTTCCTGAAGTCCAACATAATATAACCCCCCTGCTTCCCCGTGACCCACTTCCCCGTGATGGACAGCTCTTCTCATTTCCTCAGTTCCTTTGTCAGGGTACTTTAGTTTTTAGAAAACTCCTAGTTTACCATTATTTTTATTAAGACAAGGGGAGGGGGCAGTTAGGGCTGTCCAGTGGTGTGTCAGAGGGAGAGCATCTGCTTGATGTGCAGGAAGAACCTGGGCTAGAATCGCAGAGCACATGAGAGCCACCAAAGCTGCTTCTATGAACATTCAGTGCTGGGCTGTGGAATGACTCAGCAGGAAGAGGAACTCCACCAAGCTGACCTCCACACGTATATATTTAATCTAAATAAGCTTTATGGTACAGTCATACCTAAAAGTAGCAATAGAGATATAATCAGAAGTCAAAACTCAACAGACCAATAGCTACTAAATATTTTTTTTCTAGCCCTTTCTGGAAAATTTCAACCAAGTTATAAATTTGTGCTTGAATTGTGATCTGTAACGACTAGAACCTAAGCTCAGACAAGGAAGTACAGGTAAACTACACATTGAACGTACCTGAAGAATCTGTTTCCCGTTGACAATGGTACCATTCTGGCTGCCCTGATCCACAAGAACGTAGCTTTGCAAGTCATGGTCGAAATAAACTTCTGCATGGAACTTAAAGGAAAGCAACCAAGCAATTACAAAGAACTGCACACTTTCAACCCAGAGCGAACTTCGCTGGTATGCAGCGGTGTAGGCATGAGTCTCTGATCATTTCACCTGATTTTTCTTAATGTTTTTTTCTGAGTACAAATTATTACAAGTTTCTGGTAGAAATATGGAGGCTATACTTCCTATGCTTCTATCTTTAACTATGATGAAAAATTTGTATATATCCTGCCTCTTCTATTTTTAAAACATAAGTAAGATTATACTATACATACAATGTGATTTTTTGGTTTTGGCCTAACATAAGCACTACCACTGCCTATTTAAAATCATTACAATTCTCAATACATTCTAACTTGAGACACTCATTCTCACGGAAGCAAGTTCTCCATGTGTCCACATCACAGAGCGGCCTGACCTCATGACTGCAGAGTGTGCGCTTCATACATTGTGCAGCTGCTTCACAGGGTTAGCAGTACGCCATACAGTGTCCATGCAGTGGGTACAACTATCCTCCATTCACCTAGTATATGAATAACCCCACACTCAAGGCTTGTAAAACTGGACATCTAGGCTTTCTGGGGGGTTATTATCTTTAAAACTTTGCTGTGGGCAGGCTGGAGAGACGGTTCAGTGGTTAGAGCACTGACTGTTTTCCAGAGGACCTGAGTTGGATCCCCAGCACCCACATGGCAGTTCATCCACACACAGGCTTCTTTCTAACCATCTGTAACTCCAGTCCCAGGTAATCCATCCTTTTCCTCTGCCTCTGTGTGCATGAGGCACCCAGCTGGTACACAGACATACATGCAAGCGAAACACTCATACACATACATTTTTTTAAATTAAAAAAAAAAAAGTTATGAGCCTTCTTGCATATACAGTATCTGTGCACAATCCAATTCTCTCTCTGAGAGACGATATACTTAAGAGATGGAATTGTCAAATTACCATATATGTAAATTTTATTTAAATTTAAAATGGTCAATTATTTTGTAAATGTGTGTACATGGGGTACATGGATGTACACCTGGCATTCCGGGGTGTGGGTGTGCCAGATGCGTGCACAGAAGTCAGAGGACAACTTATAGGAGTTGGCTCTCTCCTCCTACCATGTAGTTTCTAGGGATCAAACTACCGTGACAAATTATCTCGCTTTCAGCTGGCCCCTGTATGCAAACTTCTAATCTTAAACTGAATACTGCCATATCGCTTTCCAAAATAGATATATCCCCATTGTCTATGAGAATCCTCGTAGCTTTAAACACTCTTAACCAGATTTGGCTATTGTCAGAATTTAAATTTTCTATTAATCTAGCGATATGTACTATCAAGTTTTACCATTGATCTTATTTTTGAGTTTTTCTGATTTCTATTGAAAATCCTTTTAGCAAAGGGCTCTTTTATTACTTTTAATTATGTATATGTGTATGGGTCTCTGTGTGCATCTGTATAGATGCCCCAAAGGCCAGAGACATCAAATCCCTAACTGTGAGCTTATCTATCTTCAGCCCTGAGAACTTCCACTCACTATTTACCAGCCACTTGGGCTCCTCTGCCTGATACTTTCTGTAGTCAGACTGTCTAGAGTAACTTTATAAAAATTTTAAATGATTACAAATGTTTTCACACTGCCAAATCTTATCCCAAAAAGCTCTTCTAAACTGAGCTCCCAAAAGGAACAATTTTTAATAAGTATGTGAATAAAAATTCCGTCTTGCCTTCACATCTGCATTTCATGTGACTCCAGTGACTTCTCACGAGTGAGCCAGGACGTTCTCTATCTGGTGAACTGACTACACAATGGCAATGGATGCCAAACCAAACCAAAGCAAGACACATGGCTCTCTGCATCTTATCAGGGCTGAGAGTGGGGAAGAAGGTCTCTACTACTAAAGTTCCAGGTTGGGCTTTCCTTGAAAAAAACACAGTAAGTGAACAAGGCAGGAGGATTCCCCGCTTTCAAACAGTGCTGGGGACACTTTCCTGATAACAGTGAGAACAACCTCCATCCTTTTTGTTGGTTGGTTGGTTTTTCAAGATGGGTTTTCTCTGTGTAGCTCCGGCTGCCCTGAGACTTACTCTGTAGACCAGGCTAGACTAAATTCCACTCTTAAAAAGACAAAAAAAAAAATCATAGGTTCACATTACTTCATTAAATAAAAACAAGCAGGGAGGCAGAGGCATAGATGCCTCCTGCCTCCTCCTCACAGAGCTCTGGGTTCAGCTCTCAACAGTGTCAGCAGGACAGTCAAACAGTTCCAGACACACAGCATGGAGAGACCAGAAGCGCAGCCTTTCCCTGCTACTTTAAAGCTACAATTCTGTTGGTTTTGAAAACTCAACTTTTTATTGCTACAACACGAAGCCACTGAAACGTTGAGAAATCCTGAGGTAGAAATGGTTAGATTCTGCATGGATGGCAAAACATTTGAATCATTTGAACATTTGATTTATGTTTGAATTACCACAAAACATAGCATATTGACTTCACTTGGTAAATGTGTTAATTGGATGCTATTTTACTATTTAAGTTAAATAAATAAATCCATGTTTTGTAACTCACGCTTCAGATTTTTAAAAAGGACATAATTAGCCAGGCATGGTGATACGCACCTATATTCCTACTAACTCAGGGGGCTGAGCTGGATCACTTAAGCAGCCTGGGAACAAGGGGAGGACGGCCCTGTCACAAATCAAAACATCATGACAAGCATGAGTGGCCCCATGCCTAGGATATAGGTGTAAGAAGATTGGGAGCTTAAGGCTGACCCTGCTACTTAGTGAGTTGGAGGCTAGCCTGGGCTACAAGAGACCCTATCTTTAACCAAATCCAAACCCAAAAGTCCCATAATTTTCAAACTGTGATAAAGACTTTTTTTCAAACACTGAAAGAAACGAAGAGGTGCTGCTGTCATCTCTATTACCACAGCACCAGCCCCTCCCGTTCAACAGAAAGCCTGTGTTTCCTACTAAAACCATTCCAGGTTCCCTTTTTGTTCCATTTGGTTTTTATATAGGATCTTGTTGTGTAGCCCAGGCTAGTATGGAACTCACTGTGTAGTCAGGACTGTTCTCAAACTCTTAGTTCTCCTGCCTCTGCCGGGGACAGGCACTCAGACCCAGGCAAGGGGCAGTGGCACACACACTTCCTCAGACTACAGCTCAGAGTGGAGGTCTCACCTTACTAACAGCGACTTCAGGGATTCTCACAGTATGCTCCATGTCCTTCTCTCTGCAACAGTAAGTAAAGTGAGTCAGTAACGGGGACACAGAAACACAGCAGTGACAGGGCACAGAATGCTTTACTAGACGATGCGTAAACAGAAGCCTAGCACAGCAGTCCCCGAGCTGTGGCTCACCCTAAGACACTCTAGAGTTGGCACGCTTCTACACAGTATTTGGTTACATCATTTTTCTTGTTAAACTGTGCTTTTCTTTGGATAAGGATGTTGCTTTAGCCTTTTTGTTTCTAGAACAATGCTTTAAATACAGTACTGCTCATCTACCTTCTTGAAACAAGAGAAAACCCTTCAGCTACAGCAAGTCTTACCTCCCAATGGTGGCTGGGCTCACAGCAGTGATGATAAACAGCGAGCCCATCTGCAACACTGGAGACCTAATGACAATCACCCGAATACAGGGCGGCCAAATTCTTTCCTCATCTACCAAGGTGAGAGAGAGGTGGACAAAGATTAACTTAAAGTTCTATGAAAATCAATTTCTCACACAGATAACTAGGAGACACAGTTCTCAGCACAAAGGAGGTTTATTTGCCCCAGAGAACAAAGGGCAAGGAATATCCCTAGCTTTAGGAATATAACCTACGATTCTTAGTAAGGGGGAGGAGATTGGGGAGAAGGGCAGGGCCTGTGAGAGCCATGCTGGCCACCATCGAGCTGGCCATGGTCCCTCATTACTGATGCTGCTACTCAGACTTGGTCTACAGATCTGCCTGAGCTCAGTTCTCACACATCTGGACCTTCAGTGCTGGCCCTCTCCGTCCGACAGCAGCTAGCTGATGAGTTCCCCCAAGCTCCCTACCTCCTGCACTTCTGATGAGCACACGCTCTTCAGGCTGGCCTGCTGTCTGTCAAGCTTCCCTTTCCCCTTTGGCTGTACTGCAGGAATCCAGTGTCTGCTCTTACTGTCTGACAACCCTGACAGCAGTCCCAGATTTCCCGAACCTACTGGTGTTTCTCTTGGTGATAGACCCTGGGTGACAACCCTCTCTGTCTCAGCCAGCTAGTTCTATTTTGAGCCTCTCTAGAGACATGGGGATGCCCTATCTCTTGCCTTTGGCCCACCAGCCTCCACATGTGATGGAAATGCTCTCCCCGACCTGAAAACTTCATATTAATGGTATACTTCAGCACCCAACAACTCTGGAGCCTGGATGTGTCTCTGTCTTCTCTTGTCTGCTCTAAGCGCTCTCTGACTCTTACACTCTGAACTTTTCCAGTGCCGTCGTAAGCCTTTGGCCATTTCATGTTCTATTTAACCCTGTGTGTGCTACAGAAATACTGTGCCTGCCAGTTGCTGTGCTGCGCTGCAGCCAGCCCTGCCCCAATGCCATACAGCACACACTGCTCTACAGTGCAGGCTGCTCTGGAGCCCACCTGAGCCTCAACCTTGGCACTGATGGTGCAGGTCACGCCCCTTAGCCAGAGCCATGTTTGCTAGCTGGCTAGAGTCCCTTCAGTAGCCATCATAAAGTACACAACAGAGTCAACATTTCTAACAGTAATTAAAATCAAATCTATTTTATTTCAAAAATATCCTAAACACATTTTAAATTATTATAAGCCAGAAAATTTTACTTTACTTTTTAAAAGTAAGAGAACTTTCCATTGAGAAAAGAAGAAATTTAATTTACTATTATTACAAAATATTGTGGTTTATATCTTTATATGAAGTAAAAATGCTAGAATAACCATAATACCTAACTAAGCAAGTGACTTCTTTCATAAGCTATGCTTTTAATGGCAATTTACGTTTTCTTCAAGTGCAAGCAGACCATGACAGCAGAGCCTTAGAGAACTGAAAGTACAATGTTATGTTCAATGGAAGCTATTCAACACACTACAGTTCCCTTAAGTCAACATACTGATCACCCTCTCAGGACTCGACTCCTACAAGCTGACAGTAAGTCATTGCCATCATTTTCAATGGCATCAAAATAACTGGGGTGCCATCGGCCACGCCACCCTCTGCCCGAGTGAATCACTTACTCACTCACCTTCATCGTCAGATTCTTCTGAGGTCTCCCTGTCCCCACTGCTACTGTCTCCATCATAGCTCTTCTCACTCTGAGAGTCTGTGATCTCACCTTCTTCTGGCTCGCTCTCACTCTCTCCCATTCTCTCATCCTTAGATGACGCTGAGTTATCATCTCCAGGAGACTCCACAGTGTCTCCACTAACTGCCACCGTGAGCTGTAAGGGACTGCTTTTGTGAGAAGTGTCTGTTCTGGCCTTCTTTTTCACATTTCCAGAATGTTCATCCTCACTGCAGTTTATATAGTCTACACTGCAGACTTTCTGATCTTCTGAGCTCAAATCCTAGAAAGAGGGGACAGGGAAGGAAGTGACATCAGCGTCTCACACCACTGGTTCAGGAGGACACAGGACAAGGACAGGACAGGACCCACATGTCCTGCTCCATAACACCATCACTCTTAGAATGTTACATCATTGTTGCTAGCCAGCACCCTATCAGATGGGATCAATATGCAAGTGGGAGGCAGTCCACAGCCCAGTGTGTCCCTCCATCTACTCTCAAGGCCCCGTATTCCTAGCCCAGGCCGGCATACCTGTTACTTGGCCTGTAAGAAAATGTAATAAATGTATAATTTATAATAAAAAATGTATAATAAAAAATGTAATGCAACTCCTGTTTATACTTTCAGATTTTCTAGTAGTCACATTTAAAAACTTAAATAAGGATGTTTTATTCACTTTTGATTTTCTTTCTTTAGGTTTTTTAAAACAGGGTTTCAGTTTTAGCTCTATCTGTCCTGGCTCTCACTCTGTAGTCCAGGTTCAAATTCACAGAGATCTACCTGCCATTGCCTCCTGATTGCTGGGATTAAAGGTGCATGCCACGCCGGCCTGTGTATTCATTTTCATCCTAAGACTTCAAAGCCGCACACATCCAGGACCTTCACTTCAGTACACAGCCACAAGTAGCTCATGGCTACCACACCGAATAGTGTAAAACTAGAGAATGTGTCAATCCCAAACATTTCAGTTTTTAAATATGGCAATGTACGTAAAGTACAGAGAGTTTAAAGGATAACATGAATTTAAAGATCTAAATATAATCAATGTATCAAAATTGAGGTTTTTACCAAAAGTGAACACTTCAGACTGAAAAATGATGTTTAAAGTTTAAAATACAAATGTTTTATTTATATGTCTTTAATTCTAAAAATTCAGCCTGTCTATAATAATAAGCCTTTTATTATTAATTTTTGGCATGCTTTATGGAAAATGAACAAACTATTTTAATTAACAAATTAAAAGTATGTATTTTTACTGTGCACACTTTACGTTCTGCACAGAATGAATGACTACATCAAGCCAATGCACATGTGCATCCCAGTCTTCCTGTGGTCATAATACAAGTTTATTCTCATGGCGACTTCCAAATGTTATAATACATGGGCTAGGGGTATAGACCAGAAGTGAGATATAGACAGAAGTGTGTCTAGTTTGAACAAGGTTCTGGGCTCAATCTCCAACACACATCAAGGCACCATTCTGTACAACAGACAATATATTAGTATCATGGAAACTGGGAAGAAACACAAGGTCATTGTTCTTCCCCTTCCATATGCAACACTCTCAATTTTCTTCCTGCCATGTGCATATAATGAAGGGAGTTCACATGTAATTTCACAAAATATGACAGCATATCTTTAATAGCAGCATAAGCATTGAGTTTGGAGACAGGCTGAACATTCACAGTATGATAAACTATATATACTCTCAGCAATATAAACTCACCAAGGGCAAGAACAAGGGCAAGGAGCTAAAAAGCTGTGAAGAGCTTTACAGCTATGTAAAGTAGATCAGCAGCATCAACATAGCTACGTATGCACTGTTTAAAGAGCATGTCCAATATTCTCACTATGACTTCTTGAACAACAGAAGGAGAAAAAGACTGAAACTGTCAGGGCGCTTCTGATAAGGGATTCCTGGGGTAGACTGTTAGATAAACATGCAGGAAGGACAAGAAAGGGCACGTACACCTAGACAGTGAAGGGCCTCTCCCTCTCCCTCTCCCTCTCCCTCTCCCTGTGTGTGTGTGGCGGGGAGGGGTGAGGCTGGGATTATAGGTGCACCCCATAAATTCCCGGCTCCCAGAGTTTATTTTTAGTAGTTCACTAGCATGCTTTTCTATTCATTTCTGTATTGTAACTAAAACGAAAACACGGTGAGATTAATTCCAAGTGTTGATAGTACAATTTATTACTTTAAGTAAATTTCTTTGGGTTAAAAGGGAAGAAAAACATGACATAAAAGTTCCAAAGTTAAGTGTCACATAGCTGCCGCAGCTCGAGCAATACCAGTGCAGCAAGCAAGCGCCACCTCACACATCATCACCTCAGCCATTTAGGAAGGAGAAGTAAGAGCACTAATAGCATTTTAATTAGCATGGCATTCTAAGTGACTTTACAATTGCCTTCATTCTTCAGACCTACATTCCTTTTCCTGTACGTGTCAGCATGCTCTTAACTATGAACTATGAAATGCCAGGGATCAACCCCACGGTACTTCACATGTAACATAAGCTCTCTATTACTATGGTACATCCCAGGACCACGTTCCCCTCCACCCCCACTTCTTAGGCATAGTGCTGTGTTAATTAAGCAAAGAAATTGTCTTTCATTTTAATTTTTTGAAAATAAATTACTAGAAATGAGATTCTCCACCTAGTACAAACAAAAAGCCTATGATTGTTGATACAGTCAACCTTTTTCCAAAAACAAGACAAACAAACAGGCTGACACTACGGCCCGGCAGTTATGAGTGCCTGCAGTAGACCCAAGCTCCTTCCCAGCACCCACGTCCTCTCACCAACCAGAACTCCAGCTCCAGAGGCTCTGGTACCTTTGTCTGGCCTCCATGTGGACCTGCACGCCCATGCACACATGCACACATGCACATGTGCACACACACCCACAAAACTTATATCTATTCAAATAGACAGTAAATCTTTCCTTGCTTGCTTGCTTTTTGTTTTGTTTTGGGTTTTTTTTTGTTTTTGTTTTTTTTTAAGACAAGACTGGGTTTCTCGATGTAGCACTACTGCCCTGGAACCCTTTCTGTAGACCAAGCCAGGCTTGACTCAGAGAACTGCCTGCCTCTGCCTCCAGAGTGCTGGGATTAATGGCGTGTGCCACCATCACCAACCAGCAACAATAAATCATTTAAAACAAATAACAACAAATACCCTTCCAATCCTAATATGTACCTCACTCCAAATTTACCAGGAATGCATTTTTACGTTTGCAATTAATAAGTGAGAAACTACTTAAGAAAGTTAAATCTGTATATGCCAATATATAAATTATTTCTCTTTTGTGAACTATAATAACCAACTAACTAAATCAAGTCTGGATGTTGTCTGAAATTTTTTTTTCTGAATTACACATTGTAAGATGGTTTATATATCCTAAATAAATACTTCCTTCAACTTTACAATACACCTACTTCTAATGTCTGAGTTTGTTTAAAAAAACAAAAACAGCCAGTTGTGATGGTGCACGCCTTTAATCCCAGCACTCGGAAGGCAGAGGCAGAGGCAGGCAGATTTCTGAGTTTGAGGCCAGCCTGGTCTACAGAGTGAGTTCCAGGACAGCCAGGGCTACACAGAGAAACCCTGTCTCAAAAAAAAAAAACAAAAACAAAAAACAAAAACAAACTACTCATTTCACTTGATCCTTTCTAAGTTTTAGAATCTGAAACCTTAATAAATGTATTTAAAACACAAAAATACAGAACAATGTTTACATTCATAAAATTTGTGGCTTAATTAATGATACTAAAATACTGCAAACTTTAAAGAAGTAAGAAAGCATTACCTTTCCTTCATTTGCTGTATAAAATCCTGGCTCCTTTCTTCTCTTCTTCAACCTTCTATCTCTGTTTGGTTTTGTGCTAGGGGTCTGGTAAGGCTGCAGGTCTACGCGAGAGTGAAACTGGTACCGACCGCTCTCCACGTCGCAGTAGTAATAAATCCCGGTGGAAGGGTCGTAATACAGCTGGTTTTCCTTCCAAAGTCAAGACAGTAAGTTTTACTCAGGTATAATGAGACAAAAGAGAAAAAGAAACAACAAAAATGCCAAATATATCCAAAGATAGTGGATACATTTAACAACTATTGTATTTTCAGAGGAATCAGAGAAATAAATTAGAGAAAAAAATACCTTTTCGGGGGGGAAAAAAAATCATTACTGTCTGCTTTCCACGGTGAGAAAACTTCAATCTTAACTGCATCAAGTGAGACTGCCAGTGTTTACAGGGTTTTACTTTATGTCAAATGGCAACTTCACACGGTTCAACTGACCACATTCAAATGAAAGAAACGTTTCGAAGGCATGAACACTTAGGTGTGGATGACAAATTGCATAGGAAACCATTAGTGTCCTGGCTCTGGACATCCTAACCTGGTAAGCTGTAAAACACTTGACCATTTAATGATAAACTACAGAAGCTGGGGTTGGGGGTACAGACCTAAGACACTGGTAAGCAACTATGCTCAGTAATTTTCTATTCCTTTTTCTCTTGTTAGAAAATTGGAGGCAAAAGTTCAACAAAGGAGGGAAAACTTAAGCAAGGAGACTGAGCCACCATGTGAGATGAAGGCCTCCACTTACAGACAACAAGGCGTTAGTTAGCAAGTCCACAGACACCATCACTCACAGACAAGACAGCGGGGAGAACGACTCCAGGGAGGGAAGGAAGCCTGCTCGCCAACCCTCAAGCCCAGTTTGAAAACTTGGCCACTTCTTCCTTCTCTGCTTCAGCTGGGACTTACTTTTTGCTATGAGGCAGCTGTAAACCCAACAGTGCATTGTTAGGAAGGTCTGAGATACTTACAGAATCATAATAGAAACCAGTGCTGTGGTCAAAATATAAGCCTGTGCTCTCGTCATAGGTGAAGCCGGTCTGCGAAACAGCAGCCTCCGCTGCGGCTCTCAAGCTCTCAGCAAGCGAGGACCCTTCGAGTGCTGGGCCTTCTGCTAGCGTGGACACACTCTCCTGCAGAGACATGCCAGGTGACACATACTGTCAGCTAAGCTGGATCCAGTTTGTAATGGAAACGCATCGTCATTAATTATAATCAGAACCATTTTTTTAAAATATTTTTAAGTATTTTCCAATTTAACCTTGGCCTTAAATTTTGTCTTTTTTGTCTTTGCTGCGGATAAGACAGAGGCCTGCACATGCGAGGCCAGTGCTGTTCCATGAGCTGCATTTATTCCCAGAATCTTGTCTGAGTGTTAAAGACACTAAAGTAGGATGATAACAAGTGTTCAAAGTTAAATGTGTGGTAACCAACCACACAAGGAAGCAACCATGGAATATAGACTAAGTATCTCTAAAGCAAATGATCTGATTGGTCAAAAGAGCCAACGATAAGACACTTTAAAACTAGAGACGGAGAAACTACAGATTAATCATCCAGGAAATTTGAGCAGTGATGAGGCAGTTCATACACAGCCCTGGAATAGGCGAGTGAGGGGAGCAGACAGGGGAAGAAACGCCTTTTACTTCCAGGATGGCCAGCTTTCGTACACACACAGTACTTGGCAGGCTCAGGTGGGAGGACAGTTTGTGCCTGAGAATTCAACACCAGTGTGGGAAACAAAAGCGACCCCATGTCAAAATAACAAAGAACTATTTCGGATATAAACATGCAAAACGACACTGTCCTTGTGCCCAAAGCCCCTCAAAGCCTCACTATCACGGGTGACTGCAGACGTGAGTGCCACCACACACACACACATGGGTCAGAGAAAACCGGGCACACTTGGTTCTCTCTTCTACCTTTATAAAGGTCCAGGGCTAGGAACTGAACTCAGGGTGTCAGGCTTGTGTAACAAGCACCTTTTACCTCCTGGGTCACCTCACTGAGCTCCAAGGGTCATGGGCTGAGTTAAACAGAAAACTTGTCACAATTATAAATACATTTCCACTTCTGTTTGTTAGCAACCACAGCTGAGTGTGTTGATACAAACCTATACTCTCAGGCACAAACAGACTGAGGTAGGACACTTGAACTCAGGGGAACAAGGCCACCCTGAGCAACAAAGCAAAACTTTATTTCAAAAGACAAAACAAAACTGGTGCTCTGTGCATACCCATACATTTTATCTCATATATAATTATTTATAACTCCTGTGTGCACCCTACAGGATCGAGGAACCGTCTTTCTCCATGGTGAGCCTTTGTTACCTGTGAGTCAGAGGTGACGGCATCCTCCTGTCTATGGCTAACGCCCTCTGTGCCATCAGGGCCAGCATAACTCCCATTGTCTATGTGTGACTCATCCTTAGGGTTAAGAGCAGAAGCCTGAGCATACTGACTCTGCTGTTCACACAGTTCCGTCTCTCTACTGGGAAGACCGTCATCATTATAATATGTCTGATAGTAATAATCTGTAAAGAAAAGAAACAAACAAACAGCTGGTGAGCATATGGGGAAAGTTTGTTAGTTGCAAAATCCAAATAGCAAACCCAAAGCTGCACCCACTGAAACCCTGAGCACGGAATCAAAACTGCACCCATTAAGTCTGGCCACACGGCCCAGGCAGAGTTACGAGGGGTGGGGGTGGGGGAATAGAAGGCTTACTGACAAAATTACTCAGTATAATCAGTATGGGGGTCCAATGGAGGGAGGATTTTTCCTAGCACTGGAGAGCCTGAGGCAGGAGGTTGGATGAACCCAACCTGAGCTACCCAGCATGTTCCAGACACCTTTACCTCTGTACTGAGAACCTGACTCAAGCTACCAGAACAGAATACTTAGCGCAGCAGTGAAAACATACAAAAGCATTAAATAAGTTAGAAATTATCATACATCCCTATTTTGCCAGCCATAAATTGACAAAAAAGTGATATAGAAAGAAATCTGTATTATCAGATTCCTCCTATTTTCATATTTTGTCTGTATTATTTTTAAAGAAACACTACACCCGTGTGTCATGAATGGTCCGAGGGTACTAGTGCACCTATAGTGAGTACCTGAACTCGCCCAAGGAGCATGGCTCTCTGTCTGTACTTCTACATCAGACTTCGGATTATCTTCATTTTTCCCACAATGGAGTATTTTACTAAGTTCTTCTACCTGAAAGGAAACAAAGCTTTAGGAAAAATAACCATAAAGCAACTCAGTAATAATCAACTCCACCATCTTCAGAACATTACAGTAATACACAACCCTCCACCATCCTCAGAACATTACAGTAATACACAACCCTCCACCATCCTCAGAACATTGCAGTAACACACAACCCTCCACCATCCTCAGAACATTACAGTAATACACAACCCTCCACCATCCTCAGAACATTGCAGTAATACACAACCCTCCACCATCCTCAGAACATTACAGTAATACACAACCCTCCACCATCCTCAGAACATTGCAGTAATACACAACCCTCCACCATCCTCAGAACATTACAGTAACACACAACCCTCCACCATCCTCAGAACATTACAGTAACACACAACCCTCCACCATCCTCAGAACATTACAGTAATACACAACCCTCCACCATCCTCAGAACATTACAGTAACACACAACCCTCCACCATCCTCAGAACATTGCAGTAACACACAACCCTCCACCATCCTCAGAACATTACAGTAACACACAACCCTCCACCATCCTCAGAACATTACAGTAACACACAACCCTCCACCATCCTCAGAACATTACAGTAATACACAACCCTCCACCATCCTCAGAACATTACAGTAACACACAACCCTCCACCATCCTCAGAACATTACAGTAACACACAACCCTCCACCATCCTCAGAACATTGCAGTAACACACAACCCTCCACCATCCTCAGAACATTGCAGTAACACACAACACTCCACCATCCTCAGAACATTACAGTAATACACAACCCTCCACCATCCTCAGAACATTACAGTAACACACAACCCTCCACCATCCTCAGAACATTGCAGTAACACACAACCCTCCACCATCCTCAGAACATTGCAGTAACACACAACCCTCCACCATCCTCAGAACATTACAGTAATACACAACCCTCCACCATCCTCAGAACATTACAGTAATACACAACCCTCCACCATCCTCAGAACATTACAGTAATACACAACCCTCCACCATCCTCAGAACATTACAGTAATACACAACCCTCCACCATCCTCAGAACATTACAGTAATACACAACCCTCCACCATCCTCAGAACATTACAGTAACACACAACCCTCCACCATCCTCAGAACATTACAGTAACACACAACCCTCCACCATCCTCAGAACATTACAGTAATACACAACCCTCCACCATCCTCAGAACATTGCAGTAATACACAACCCTCCACCATCCTCAGAACATTGCAGTAACACACAACCCTCCACCATCCTCAGAACATTACAGTAATACACAACCCTCCACCATCCTCAGAACATTACAGTAACACACAACCCTCCACCATCCTCAGAACATTACAGTAACACACAACCCTCCACCATCCTCAGAACATTACAGTAATACACAACCCTCCACCATCCTCAGAACATTGCAGTAACACACAACCCTCCACCATCCTCAGAACATTACAGTAACACACAACCCTCCACCATCCTCAGAACATTACAGTAATACACAACCCTCCACCATCCTCAGAACATTACAGTAATACACAACCCTCCACCATCCTCAGAACATTGCAGTAACACACAACCCTCCACCATCCTCAGAACATTACAGTAACACACAACCCTCCACCATCCTCAGAACATTACAGTAATACACAACCCTCCACCATCCTCAGAACATTACAGTAACACACAACCCTCCACCATCCTCAGAACATTACAGTAATACACAACCCTCCACCATCCTCAGAACATTGCAGTAATACACAACCCTCCACCATCCTCAGAACATTACAGGCACTTATCTTGGTAGAACTTTTAGACCTGTGCCCAAAGCATCTGGCTCCTTTTTCAGCATTCACAAGTCAAGGCTGACCTCTGGCTTTCTCTAGCTCATTCCTTCCTTTTTAACACAGGTCTCAGTATTCTGCAAGCTGATAATGAACTCACAGGCTCAAATAATCCTCTGGCTTCAGATTCCCAGATAGTTAAGACTAACCGTGCATGCCACTATGACCCACGGTATTGTCATATTCCTAGGTAAATACTCAAATCACAGTGGGCATGGAGGTGAACACCTTTCATTCCAACAGCTGGATGGCTGAGTTCAAAGCCAGACAGGGCTACACAGTGAGACCCTATCTAAGAGAGGGAGACAAGGAGGGAGGAAAAAACATTCAAATCATCCAAAAATCTAGGGATGGAGCTCAGTGGTGGGCATGCTCAGTAATTGTGAAGTCCTAGGCTCAGTCCCCAGCACCACAGAAAGAAATGTCCAAGTAAAGACAGCTTAAATACAGGCAAGGTCTACCCTTACCTTGGACAAAAGTAAAAGTTTATTCTCATAGTCTCAAAGGCCAACAGTTCTTGCTACAATTTAAAACTACAAGTTTCTCATCTGCACAGAATGTTCTACCACTCAGAGACTTAAGTAATTTACTTAGATATTTTTAAATGCTATTTATATGCTGTATGTGATTTTTCTTTACTCTTATCACTAACTCCAGCAGAATGGAACAAGAACTCGGCAGAGGTGGCATCTTTCCTCTGTGTACTTTGTGCAGTGAAGCACTCTTAAAAACTGCTGTGTAGCACATGCCCACGAGTGAATGGGAAGTGCCTCGATCCAGCACCTTTCCTCTGTCTGACAGGACCTCAGTAAGCTTGACCACAGAAAAGGCAGTGAGAGGTTATTGAGGTACTTCATGACCTGGGAGATCTCTTACTGCCAGGACAGAGACAGGACAACTAATGAGTGAGAATGTTGAGGGGGCACTAGCTCTCGGGCTTATCGCTAAGTCTGTCATCTCTTACCCTGGGAGGCAGAGTACCTTGCCCTGGTGCTGACTGCCTGCTGACTGACTGCCATCACCACCACTGCCACGAACTGGAATACTTAGTATCCACATTTATACAGGAACTTTGAGTAACATCATAATTTATACAACCATCTTATAAAATAGTTGTCCTGATGCCAATGTTACACACAACATGACAGGAAATGTCTTAAGAAACAAAGTAACTTGTAATGGGCTTGTTAATCCCCAAACCAGCATATACTATTATTATGACTGTTAGGTTACCCTTTATTTACTGCTCCAAAAGAAATGTATCAGAGACTTGCGACTGACAGGTAAGCACGCTCTGCCCTCTGCGGAGGGAATCTTGATTAGAAGGTTGTTATAACTGTCAGCAGGATATAGCACTTTTTCAACTTTGGATTTATTATCATTATCATTATTATATTGGGGAAGGGAGGTGTTGGGGAATCCAGCCCCAGGCCTTCTACATACTTATAAGCACTCTACCATTGGTTTCCATTTTCTTTTCTCTCTTTCTTTTTCTTTTTTCTTTTTAAAGGACTCTCTACATTACTCACACTAGCCTCAAATTTCTAGACCAGAAACATAACTCTAAACAATGGGTACAGAAATCATTTCAACCCAGCAGTTATTTTCTGAGCTCATTTAAGAACAGTATGTCAGGGACAGGAGGGAGGGAGGGAGGGCAAGCAAGCATGGGGGCACGCATTAGAAGCAAGCAAGCTTACTGGTTAAGAGCTCTTGCTGTGCAGCCCATAAGGACCTCAATTTGGAATGCCAGCACCCACAGAACAAGCAGGCTTGGACTCCAATACATCTGTAAGCCCACAACTGTACGTGGTAGAGACAGGAGATCCCTGAGGATTGTGGTCAGCCTGACTAGCCAAAAAATGTCAGGTCGTGGTTAAGGAAGACAATCTGTCAAAGGAATAAGGTAGAATGACAGAGGACACCTGCTGTCACTCTCTGGCCTCTACATGCATACAGACATGAATACACCAACCAGACAATATACACACTATATAAAGACAGGATGACAAAGTCTGATGACGTTTCAGTATCTAGACTAGAGATGTAGTTTTATAAAACACTAAATTAAGGAGAAAACATTAGGTTAAAATTAAGTATCCGGAAACAACTTGTAAGGATAATATGCAACTGTTCAATGAACAAGGTAAAACTGTACTGTTTTTTAAGCATCACTGTCAAGCATCTGCCTCACTACAGATTATGAAAATGAAACACATTTCTAGTATCTGTAAGAAAGGCGGATGTACCTTCCTACAAGTGAACCCAAGAGGATAACTGAGGTCACCTTACACGTGGAGTATGTTCAAGAGTGTAAAACTCAACTTTGTTCCTGCTTTTAAATATCAATGCTGTACACTATTATCACCCTGACTTTATAAACAGCGGGGACACACGAGGTAGGAAATGGCATTCTAAGTTCAGCTTTAAACAAACTCAAAAGGGGATGGGTGGGTGTTGGCTCATGCCTGAAATCCCAGCCTAGGAGGCTGGGACGGGATTGCTATGAGCTTGAGTCAAACTGGGGCTACATTTTAAGACCTAAGCCAGGATGACCTGCGTAGATTCTCAATTGAGATTCCCAAGTGTGTGTGTTTGGGGGGCGGGGGGTGGAGAAAAATGCAAGCCCCACAACCTCAGCACTTGGGAAGTGTTGACATGGATCAAAAGTTGAACTTCAAGGTCATCCTCCGTTACACAGCAAGTTCAAGGCCCCAAATGGAGACTTCGTATCAACCAAAATAACAATTAAAAACTCAACCAAACAAAAAACAAATAACAAACCCCCCCAAACGTGACCCCCCCGCCAATAAATGCGCCCATTGCCAGTAGGACAGGCGAACAAGACCATGTAGCCCATGCTGACGTTCATTCTCGCCTGCCCTGAGACAAATGCCCAAACCAATTGGCTGGCACTGGCCAACCGGCTCCACAGGTCTTTGGGATTTTGACCAGCTCTGGGCTGTCATGACTTCTCAGGGTCCGTGGAGCAGGTCTGGCCCCGGCAGCCGCGTACCTGCGTGCGGAGCTCCTGGTTGTCGCTCTCGGCGTTGCGGTAGAGCCGCTCCGTGTGCTGCAGCAGCTTCTCCACCTCCCGCACCTGCCTCCGGCAGCTCCGCAGCTCGCGCTCCAACTTCTCCACCTTCCGCCTGAGCTGCGCCAGCTCCGGCTCGGGGGAGGCGGGCGGCGGCGGCGAAGGCGGCGAGGGCGCCTCGGAGGCCATGCGGCCGTGAGCGCCGAGCCCGCGGGGCGCGGACGGGGTTGCTTAGGACGACACCGGGGCCCGCTGGCCCAGGGGCCACTGGAGCGCGCGGGCTGCGAGGGGCGGCCTCACGCTCGGACGACCGCAGCGGGCCCCGGCCATGTCGCCCCCGAAGACGGCGGCCGGGACTGCGAGCTTGGGGACGAAGCCGACCCTACCCGGGCCGCGCTGCCGTGAGCTCGGACACCCGCCCGGTGACAGTCTCCGGGAAGCCAGCGGACAGGAGAACTAAAGCGAACCGAGCTGAAGCCTCTAGTTCCGGGCTGAGCCGGAAACGCTAAGCCGGAGGAGGGCGGGGCCAAGACGGAAAAAGGAAGCGACGGGAAGCTAGAAGGGTCTGATCGCGCTGGTACGCGGGACCCTCTTCCCGCGGGGCTAGGAGTTGGGTACAAATTGGCGTTTAAGAGCCCAAACAACGGCCTGTGTTTTTACTTCCTATTGTTTCCCTTGTATTGTAGTGTAGGAGTTTGAGTCCGATTGGTGAAATGTTTCCCCATTCAAAATCGAGGGTTCTTCCAATGTACAAGTATTCTTAGAAGTACACTTTGTAAGTTCGCCTTATAATGGGAACTTTAACATTGAATTCTCTTCCCAGACTAAAGGGATTCACACGACATAGCTTTATTAAGAGCATGTCCTTTACATAGCTTTGTAAGACTATCACTATCATCTGTCCCGTTCCTGTTACTGGAGGACTACTTATGAGCTCTCCCTTAGTCTGTTACCATAAAACAACCATATAATCGCGATGGTTCTGTAGGATACCTTTTTAAAAAGATATATGATTAAAAACATCTTATTTTTATACATAGTTAGTATGTGACCCAGCAAAGCCACTCCTGACTCCCAGTCAACATATCACAGAGAGACTTGGCGTACTAATTATAATAGCTAAGCTACAAAACTCGACAAGGTGACTAACAACAGTGTTGTGAATTAAGGAAGATATGGCATACATACGCAATGTATTTTTAAACAATAAATTAAAATAAAATTAAGTTATTTGTAGCAAAATGGTTTATATTTACAAATAGATACATCTGGAGATAATCATATTAAGGGAATTAAGCCAGTTCCAGAAAAGCAAATATGTGTTTTCTCTTACACATGGTTCCTAGGTTTTATATAGATTTATAAAATCATTTATCTATATTATCTGATCTGCTAATAGCACAAATAGATAAGGATAAAGATAATTATTTTTATGACATGAAAGTAACAGCAACTGTGTAGGGGAAGAGAAGAGATTAATAAGGGGGAGAAATGAGGCCAAGGTAAAGGAAAGAATATACTTAATGTAAAAAAAAAAAAAAAGTATGAAAATGCCCTTATGCGACACAGTACTGTGCACAGTGAATATATACAATGGGACTTTTTAAAAGACTGAAGGGAAGTATTTATTTTCATTTTGTGAGTTTTTCCAGTTCGGCTACAAAGGTTAAATAAAATCTTTACTCAAAAGTACAGAGTCACATGTGGTGATACTGTGAGACCCCCGACTTAGAGCGTTTCTCCCTGGAAGGTAAAGCCCCTGAATGTTCCCCAAGCTTGTTTTCCCTATCTTTAAAAATACAGCTAAAAAGAAGCTCTTTGTTCTCTATAGCCAGCAAAAGATCTTTTTGTTTCTATACTGTACAACCGGAGATGCCTGCTTTCCTGTGCCAATGACATGGAGATAGACGCTGGAGAGGAGGCTGCAGCTCACTCCCCCCTTCACCAGAAAGGAGCTGTAGCCAACTCTCCTCCCAACTCCTCCCAACTCCTCCCAACTCTCCTCCCAGCTCCTCCCATCTCCTCCCAACTCCTCCCAATTCCTCAGCTAGCTGTTAAAAACCCCCTACTGTCACCACTCGGGGTCGAACTCCCCTGCCCTGCACGGTGGAGGGACTTCGTCCTCAGCTAGCTGATAAGAAAACCTCTTGCAGTTTGCATCAGGTGTGGTTTTCTCTCGGGACACTGGGGTGCTGGCCAGCTCATCCCGGGACTTGAGCGGAGGCCCAGCATCCGGAGCCTTACAATAGAAGCCTGTAATTCAAGTACTCAGAAGACAGAGGCAGGTGAACTGACCAGCCTGTGGCAGAGCAAGTCCCTGGCCTGCCAGAGCTGCATAGCAAGAAAAGCTGAGGCAGGAGGATCCTGGATTCTTGTCTGGCCTAGGCAACATAGCAATATGCTGTCCTGAAGAATAGCAACAATCTTAGTAAGAAACAAAGAATTAGGCTTGGGTTTAGCTCAGTAGTAAAGCTTGTGTTAACATAAGTGAGACCCTGGGTTTGATACCAAAACACACACATACACACACACACACACACACACACACACACACACACACCACTTTGGAAGCACGGTAACTTCAGTCCCAGGGATCAGATGCCCTCACCTGACCTTCAGAGGTACTGTGTGCCTGGATGTACATACAGACATATACATAAAATAATTTCTTATTAAAGAAGTCAATGTCTCAAATGAGAAAAGCAGGTAGCTATGGTGGTGTTCACCTGCAATCTCAGTCCTGGGAGGCTGAAGCAGAGGATGAAGAGTTTGAGACCTGGGCTACATAGGGAGGCCGCCTCAAAAAATTAGGAAGATATATTTCTATGACTTCATTATTGTATACTTTTCATAACTCCGTTTGTTTTGAAGTCTTCGTATTTTTTTTTATCATCATCTGTTGCTCTGTATCATCTCTTTTCCTCAGTCCTGATTCTCCAAAGTTATAGAACCAACAAAAAGAAAGCAAAAAAGACACGGGGGTAGGGGAGGGACAGAGGATGAGGGAGAGGAAGAGGAGAGGAGGGAAGGAGCAAGGTGTAGATTCAATTAAAAGGTATAAATGAAATATAAGTAATGGTTCCATGACATTATGGAGGCCAAGAAGCCCCAGGAAACATTAGCAGTGCCAGTGGTAATCAACCTACCTCCATGTCACTCCAAGCTCAGAGCAGTGAATGATAAGAGGTGTTGGCTTGTATGCCCTAGGGTTTGAGGGGTTCTACGGACAGCAATAGTTAACAGGCGCTCTGCCTGAGTCGTGTCAGGTGCCAGTGAGTCTCACCAGATGGAGTCCAAACAGCCTAGATACTGCTGTACTCCCCAACAGAGGAAGGCTGTCCACCCAACACAGCCTAATTTATATCTAATCCCACTTAGGGAATCATGAATCTGGAATTTAATGAATAGTCACTTGTAGTGATTTATATAGGATCCTGTGGATAGCCAATTCTCCCATACCAAGCTTACTGTTTGATGTCACATGAGGATGTCTGGGGAACCATAACATTTCCATAGAAGTGATTATTGGTTCAGTATTTGGTCAATTGGCCATTACCGTTTTCTTTCCCTGGAAGTGTAAGGAAAGAATGGGCACGTGTAACGTTCAACACTGGAGGAAAGGAAATGGAAGCCAAGCCGGACAACCCCTTTGTTATCCATACCTAAAATACTTACATGTTCATGTTATGATTTTGTAATGGTTTCATAAATTACCAAGTTGAAAGTGGTAGCTCACACTTCTTGCAAGACATATTTTAAAAAGAATGGCAAGGTCCCATGCCACACCCAGCTAGTCTCAGCCCCTTCCGTCTCCCCAGCCAGTTCTTATCCCGTGGAGACTCTAACTCAGACCTCCACAATCTCTCCACCCTGCTCACTAAGTTCCCACTGGTGGGTTGCCAGCTCCATGCTTCAAAACTCCACAGCCTTTGTGGTGCACATCTGGCAAACCCATGCTTTGCCACTGTACCTTTCTCTCTTGAACCCAGTCGAAACACTGCGTGAAGGAAAACACCTCATAAACTTAGTTCAGAAACAATGGTAACTCAATTGATGGACACAACAACTAGAATCCTAATCTTGTAAGCCACATTGAAGCTAAATCCTCTGGTGGATTCAACGTCTAATCCAGAAGATGCTAGTAGTTACATCTTGTCTGGTTACTATCCCTGTCCAAAAGCCCCTAACTCTCTCCTGCTTCCTCTCTTCCTCCATCCAACCTGGAAGTCCCACCTACTCACCCAGTGTCATCTGAACTGCTCAGGGGGCAGGAACAAGACAATCTCAGTCCTGGGAGTTCAAGGCCTGCCTGGTCACTACAACAAAACACCTGTCTTTGAGGTCAAAGTAAAGATGTAGTTCAATTGTAAGACCTTTGCTTAGTCTAGTCAGACTCTGAATTTGGGGCTGGAGCCATCTTGAGTGAAGTGAAGAATGTAAAGACCAAGAGATACAGAAGGGCATCTGGGTGGTCTTCATAGGTCATCCATAGTAGGAAAAGAAGGGGGTTGTTGGTCCCTGGGCTGGCCCATGTGGGTGAAGAGGGATGTATGATGACTGCACCAGAAGGTAGGTTGCTGAATACATTTACCTGTATACTGGGGAGTTGCCTTTCCCCACCTTCTTTTCTTCCTAAGGGGCAGCAATATATACTGAAAACTCCATTATAATAATTTAAAATACTTGTGAAGATAAGAAAGGAAAGGAAAATCATTCAAAACTAGCCAAGGATGCATCTTAATGGTAGAAGGATTGTGAAGATACTAAGTTCAGTTTCCAATACTATAATAAAAATAAGAATGAGGAGCCAGACATGGTTCCACTTGCCTCTAAACCCAGCACCAAGGAGGTAGAGGCAAGAGGATTCAGAGTTCAGAATTACCCTCAGATGGCAAGTTGGAGACCAGTCTCAGCTACATGAGCCTCAGTCTCAGAAAACCAACACAAACAAACACAATATTCAAGAAAGCGTTGTTCTACTGTTTCTCTCACCTTCTTGATGTTTCGTAACCCCATAGTCTATTGAAATATGTGGACTTTCCACTTAGCTTTAGTTTAAGAAGATTTGATATCTTGTAAATAAATGTTTTTGTTTGTTTGTTTGTTTGTTTGTTTTGGAGAGTAGCTCATGTAGCTCAGGCTAGCCTCAAACCTGCTAGAAGTATAATAATATATTATAATAGTGGATATATAAAATGTTACCCAGAATGCTCCACGTCTGTGTCTGAGCTCAGCTCTTCAAGCAATAACAGAATCACAGGCCTGTGCTCAGTGAATGAATAACTCCCTTCCTAGTTTCCTGCCTGGTGTCCCTCCCCTGAGGTTGCTCAGGCTCTCATAAGAGGCAGTTGCAATATAATGTGAATTTATTACGTTTAAAACACATAGTGTGCTGTTGGGTGGGTCTCCATCCTGTGGTGTTGTGAGTAGATATTAACATTAAACTAAGACTCCACATTTAAGTAGATTTTATTGTGTAAATGGTCTTGAGGTTGTTTTGAACACTTTTGTGTTTTCCCAGATACTAATTTTACTGCCCCTAAACAGAGGGCATTTCATTTGTTCGAAGCTCAGGAATTGGAAGGAAGTACCATGTCTGTTGATTTTTTAAAATATAAATTACTATTCTGACTTTTATTAACATAAGAAGGGGTATTTAGGGGCTGGTGAGATGGCTCAGTGGGTAAGAGCACCCGACTGCTCTTCCCAAGGTCCAGAGTTCAAATCCCAGCAACCACATGGTGGCTCACAACCATCCGAAATGAGATCTGGCGCCCTCTTCTGGAGTGTCTGAAGACAGCAACAGTGTACTCGCATATAATAAATAAATAAATATTAAAAAAAAAAGAAGGGGTATTTATTCAGGAGAATTAGTCTATGAGAAAATGTCAATTTACACAGAGTTGGTAGGGCAGAATGAAGGCCAGCCTGGACTACATAGCAAGTTTCAGGCCAGCCAGGGCTACGTAGTAAGACCTTGCCTCAAAAATACAGATATACAAAAGAAAAAAAAAAAAAAAACCAAGGGAATGTGGAGATGGCTGCAGGAAGGGAAGCTATCAAGCTTAGCCCTGAGTACAAGAGAAAGGATACTGGTGACAGATGCTAAGATGGGGTGGGGAGTCTCAGCCTAGAGGGAGGAGCCAGGGTTGACTGACAGCAGGCCAGGGTAGTAGGTAGCAAGGCACAGCTACAGAATTTGACCAGACACTGAGAGTGTTAAAGTATGAAAGGCTCAGGGCTTCTAAATGGAGTTGGGGTTCTTGCTAAAGTCTGGCCTAGCTGGGGAGTCTGGCCAAAGTTAGTGAAGGCTAGTCTCAATCAGGATCAATGCGTGGATGGCATACCCACCCCAAGTCCCCTGAATTCAGAGCATGCTCCCTTGGCTCAGTGAAGCCCAGGTGGGCTAAGGGCTGCACATACAAATGTCAATGTCTGGAACAGTCTCCTTTAATTCCTCACTCACCCTTCTAGGACCCAGTTGACCATTTTCTATGATTTTCAGGCTAGCCATGAGTCTGGGATGATGCTGGCCAGTCTAGTCACTGTGGGTGGTTGGAAATCATGGAGACTGTCGTCATTAGTCTTCCTCTGTGGCATTGGTGGCATCTGGAATTATTTATTCTTTCCTTTTGGAGACTCTTCTGGGCCAGGTTTGTTTGTTTGCTTGTTTTTGTCTTCAGGTTAATTATATTATATTATATTATATTACTAACAAGCTAAGAATAGAATTTTACTCTGAATAGCTCTTTAATAATTGCTTATGAAACCAACTGGAGAGTCTGTTTCACGTGCAGAAAGTCTGTTCCTGGGTAGAGAGGTTTATCCCTACTTCTCCAGTGAAGTTGGAGGATACCAGGGGAGTGCCAGGGGAGGAAGAACTTTGAAACAAGAAACCATGTGCATATTTACAATAATTTCATAGTTACCATCATAGGGTAAACTGGGTTTGAGAGAGCAGGGGAGATGACATTTCCTGACAGCTCAAGGTGGCTAGGAGGTAAGGAGAAGGTTAAGAAAATTCATGTCCTGGGAGGAGTAGGAGACCAACCATTGGGCAGTCGGACAGAATGAGGCCGTACAGCTTGGCACTCACTGGGGTGTGTGCTGGACAGGAAGAAGCCAGGGAGTTTGTGCGACTAAGGGGCTCCTCCAAGGGTTTGGAAGTGTGAGTGGGAACACTAACCTGATTTCTGGGCCCTGGCACTGGGGATGGAGGATTAGAAAGACGATTCTTTGGGGCTTCCCTTTCAGGAAGTAGTTAATTGATATAAATATGCCCAGTGTTTTGGAGACTGGTATATTTATCTCAGCGTTCGTCCCACTCAGCACCATGGGATTTATGCATGTGACCTTGTAACTGCAGAAGTCCTGGCCCAAGGAGAGGAGTCAAAGAAGTGAGTGGCAGGCAGGGCGGTGGTGAGGAGCACAGGAAATCATTGCAGCAGAGGCTGTGACTTGAGCTCACACTTGCATCAGTACATTCTGTTGAGAAGCAAGATTGCCTACAGTGGACAAAGGGTACATTTTAGATTCTGGAGCAGCGGTTCTCAATTTATCATCTAAGACCAACAGAGAGAAGAGCTGTCTGCTCCATTACATCCTCTACTGGCTCATCACTGAGCCTAGAGCCTGGTGCCAGCTAAACTTCATCTTCAAGATCCCCCCTACACAATTAAGTGTTGTCCTCCTGGTCTCCCCTCACAAAATAAGCATCAGCCTGGCAAGTGAGCTGCTGGCTGTGATGAAGACTAGGAAGCAGGGGAGGAACCCTTCTCAACCACTCCAAAGCCTCAGGGTTCGCTGCTTGGATAATGGGAGAGGCTTTCCTGAGTAATGGTCGAGTCACCTCAGGTCAACACTCTATGTGTCCCCCCTTGTTTCTATGATCCCCCCCATCCTTCCCAGGATTGTGTGAAGAGGATAAGACAATGGGGTTGAAGGGCTAAAAGAGAGGCTAGTGCTGTGGAAAGGGGGGACAGACTGGAACCCCCAAATTTTCCCTGCTTGGAGGTGCTCAGCTGTTCTCCGTTGCCTGGTGAGCTCTCATTGGTCCCCAGGGCTCAGCAGAAAGGCTTTAACAGACTGGTCTGAGTCTGTTTCCACTCTCTCCCCAAATCTATACCACCTCAGCCAAAGTACTCTACCTTCCAGTTCCCAGCCTTCTGCTCATATTTCCTGGAACAGGTATTGGGAAACCCATGGGCTTCTTTCTGGGGCTGTCTGTAAGCTAAGGCAAGGTGATTTTCACAAGTTTAAAGCCTAAAGATGGAAGCAGGGAAGGAAGGGGAGGTAAAGATAGGACCCAGCCACTGAACAGGGACAGAGCTGACCTGAAAATATTATCTGGCCCTTTAGAAACAGATGAAAACGGATGTGTTTAAATAAAAATGTATGATACATAGAAGCCATCAGAAATGGAGACTGAAAGACCCAGGGAGGTATGTCTGTTTCTAGGCTTACTTTTGGTGAGATATGGACAGCCACAGAAAAGACTGGTTAGCTGGAAAGATCTGGTCTAATGAGAACAGACAGAGGGGAAGCAGCAAGCGTGGGTACACTCTTAGCCTCTCTGTGTTGCAACCCTTTCAGCTCAAATTTGGGACAAAAACCTGGAAAAAAAATACTGTCTCAAACAAGGTGGAAAACAGGGACCAACACCCAATGTTGTCTGATCTCCACACACACAAATCATGTGTGTGCAGGAGGGAGGGAGGGAGGGGGCTAGGAAGAAAGGGAGGGGGAGAGAGAGAGAAAAGAAGGGAGGGAGAAAGAAAGAAAGGGAGGGAGGGAGGGAGAAAGGGAGAGAGGGAGAGACAAGGGAATTAGTGTGGGGCAATGGGCCAGACAGCCTGGTCTCCAGTTTAGATCTTGAACCCCGGTGGGACTCGGCAGGTGGTGATTTCCACCTACATGGGACAGAAGGCGTTTGATCATGTCTCCTGGACCCCTGACTTCTGTTGAAGTTACTGCCCCCACAGGAAGGGTCTGTGGCTATCAGTCATGCAGACAATGTCCTAAGCTTCTGGCATCCTGGCTAGACTCCACCCCCACAGTTACCTGATTATAGTCAGGTATGCTCCTCCCACAGTTACCTGGCAACAGCAAGATAGCCCAGCTCACTATAAGAAGGGCTGCTTGGCCCCACCTCTCTTTAAGCTTTTACTTTTCTTACTCTCTAACCCACCTTCTCTCTCTCTCTTTCCCCCTCTCTCTCCACATGGCCATGGCCAGCCTCTCCCTCTCTCTACCTTCTTTCTTTCCCCCTGCCTTTCTACAATAAAGCTCTAAAACCATAGAATGTCTCTGTTCATCAAGGCCCGTCATGCTTGAACGATGGATAGGCTTTCTCCTAACCAGTGGAGTCTAACCTCCTGCCAGAAGGCCTTCCTATGCTGCAGCCACGGACTGGACTAAGGACTCTCGCCACCACCCAGCGCCCGGCCCCTCTCTCCCCTGCCCTTTTCTCCCTTCATCTCAGGGCCCGAGTGCCACCCCTGGGCCCCTATTCTGTTCTCAGCTCCTCCGATGTATCCAGCATGGCTGAGGTCAGTGGCTTAACACAGCCAGATGCCCACCCCAGGCGTGTGGGAAGGCAAGCGTACCCGGGATGCAGGTTCTCTCCCACCCCCCTTTTTCCCACACACCCACGGCCCTGCATGTTAGGAAGGGAGGAAGGAGAAAATCTGACAAGTTCCAAGCAGGTTTGGGAGAAATCAGTGTAGTCATCAATGTGAAGATCTTTCCCGTGTGATAAATCCAGCAAGGCCAGCATCCCACCCCACACAATTGGGGAATTAAAATATGAGGTCTGAAAGCACGCATGAGGGAGACCAATATGCATTCCTCAGCTGGACGGGGATCATTTAGTTTGAGGTTCTCACTTGTTTCAGGTATGGAGTGGTTACAGCCTTCCTACTGAGCCCTAGCAGAGAACAGCTGAGCGCTGCTAAGAAATACACCTAAGAAAATAATAATGAAACCACTGAAAGTGCATCTGCATAAATGGAGCATAGTGAGCAGATGCGTAATTGGTGGAATCCCGTGAACCGTGAGTAACCCACGCGTCACCAAGGCTTCATGACATCACTGCGGGGACCCTCGCTCTAGTTTTCCTGCTCTGAACATAGCAGACACCGTTCGATTGATATCTCAACATCTGATGGTCAACCTGAGACTCCCCAAAGGCTGTTTGTCCCAGAAATAGCTTTGACTGACCCCAAGAGCACTGTATAGGAGAATGGGCAGCTGGGTAGGAAAGAAATTCAACTGCATTTCTTAAATAATAGGAAACTACTTAGAAAACACAAACAACTACAGAAACAAAGCGGCAGGAAGTCCAGAGAGGGTGCTGTGCTACCCCTGAGGTAGACTGAGGATGCCCTCTCTTCCCACTCAGAGACCCATGTGCAGACAAATCTGGATCCTCTCCTTTGCAGCAGGAAAGGACTTCGGGACAGTCCACTGTGAAGTGGAGATGGAGCTTATGAAAAGATGCCTTTGACCTTTCATGGTGGCACACACCTTTAACCCCAGCACCTGGGAGGCAGAGGCAGGCAGAGCTCTGAGTTTGAGGCCAGCCTGGTTTATAGAGTGAGTTCCAGGACAGCCAGGGCTACACAGAGAAACCCTGTCTGGGGGGCGGGGGGGAGATGCCTTTAGTGTTGAAGAGATGGCTCAGTGGTTAAGAGTACTTGCAGGTCTTATAGCGAACCAGATTCAGTTCTCAGTATCCCTTCCTTCCTACACATCTGTAACTCTAGACTCAGGGCATCCAATGCCACCCGCTGCAGGCAAAGCACTCACCCACATCAAAACACAATCTTCAAAAGACTTCTTTAATATTCAGACGTAAGAAGAGAGGTTACAGGCACCCAGGGGAGAGACTATGGCACATTTGAGAGCTCAGGACTGGGCTTCTCAAAAGAGAGAGGCACTTGGCTGTCTTTATAATAATCATATATAAGGGAAATTTCTGAAGTTAGTATCTTCAGAAAGTCATTAAGAAATTTAAATGAGATCACCGTGTGGTTTTATGAGCTGTACTGAACAGGATTACAATGAATAAAGTAGACTCAAGGGCCAGTAAAATGGCTCAGTGTGCTAACAGCATTCCTGCCAGGCTAGCCTAGCTAAGTGTGGAATTCCATCCCTGGAATTCATGTAAAGGTGGAAAGAGAAAACAGGCACCACAAAGCTGTCCTCTGACCTCCACATGTGTGCAGTGACACACATGACCGTCCCGCGCATACATGTATCACATCACACAATACACATCACACACACACATACAGATCACACACATCAAATCACACATGCATACACATATCACATCATATACATACACACATCACACACACATATACAGATCACACAAATGCACATACACATCACATACACATCACACACACATCACATCACACACATACACACATCACACACATATACAGATCACACAAATGCACACACACATCACATCATACACACATACACACATCACATCACACACATATACACATCGCACACACATACACATCACATCACACTCACATCACATACACATACATATATTACACACACACCTCACACAAACATACACAGGTCACGCACACTCATCACACACATACAGATCACACAAATACATATACACATCACACATACATACACGCACCAACAATAAATAAAAAATGTTTTTTAAAAAAATCAAAGTTAGGTCACTGTCATTAAACAAAAATCAGTATTTTTGCTTTAAGGATTTCCTTGACTGTCTGGGAGAGGATTAAGGAACTGCCCACAGTCGTGTATTCTCAGGCCCCAAGGCTGGCTCATTGCTGACTTAAAATTTTTATTTGAAAATCTCTATCTATATATTATAAAAGAAATTTAATTTCTGTTTTTGGAAACCTTCAAACAACAAATGTTGTTAATTGTATTGAAATTCTTGAGGGGTAGCTGGCAAGAGAATTGAACCAGTCTCTAGAGTTGGGCACCCCTCCTCTTTCCCATGTGTTCACAATTCCCCAACTTTGTCCTGCATTAAGACCTCGAACATTGGGGATTTCCAGAGAGTGCTGGACGAGGAGGCGTTTTCAGTAATCACCAGAGGATGTGTGTGTGTGTGTGTGTGTGTGTGTGTCTTTGTAAGGAGTGGGAACAAAGGGTGTACAAGGTGCAGAGCAGTGTCATTTAGTTTAAACTAGTGGACAGGTTTCTCTGAAACTCTAGAATCAACCAATGTTTCCTTCCATAAGCAGAGTAAATTCTCACGGCACATTGAAGGATGTCTGGCTTATAAACAAGGACCGAAGAAGGCACAAAGAGCAAAAATAGAATAGAGACTGACACAGAGAACAGTAGAAAATAAATATTGTCTTAGCCTTTGTTTTGCGATCGGGTCTCTGTTGCTTAAGTTGGGTCTAACCCGTGATCTTCCTACTTGATCTGACAGGAAGTGGCAGGGAGTAAATGTCTACCTCCTACCTCTGGTTCACATTTTTTTGACTAGGAGTAAAGGATATAAAGATTAAAACCAGGCAAACCATTGTCTGAAAGCCGGCCTGCCTCGGCAAGCCGGCTCTTATCTCTCACATTTGCTCAGTCCTTGGAAACTCAGATAAGCATCTGAGTTCTGACTTGATGGTGTGGAATTTTGGCAAGGGTAACTCCATTTTAATTTTCAGCCAAATGTGTTGGAGCCCAGTGTGGTCGCTTAGTAAAGAACAATGGCCTTGTGTGTTCTTAGTTCAACAGTGTCATTTCCTACACTGAGTGACCATGGGCAGTCCTTTGTACAAACTCTGGGCCCCACACTGAATAAAACACACCCCAAGCAGAGCTGGTTATCAAAGCGGGAAGGGCTTCACACTTGTGGGGGTCGATGTGATGTGTGTGTAAGGAGGACAAAGATCCTAGCACCTACACTGGGTGGCTTACAACTGCCTGTAACTCCAGCTCCAGAGACTCCATTGCCAACCCTTACGGCCTCTGTAGGCATCTGCACACATGTGCATAAACCCACACAGGTCACATAGTTAAAATGTATTTAACCTAGAGATAGATACACAGAGCCATGCATGTGCCTTACTTGTATGTGACACTATGTTAATAATTTGTTATTGGTTTTGTTAATTAATTATGGCTGCAGTCTTAAGCATGAGCCTTGGCTCTGTCGCCGTCTGTGTCACATGCAGGACATTATACCACACTTTGTCCCTCGCTCTCCCCATTCTGACAAAAAGAGCCACCATTCAGAACTCATCCGTAGACATGGACAACTCTGTCTGTGCCCTGATACCCTTTCCCATTTCCCTTTCTAGTGATAGGTACACGTGCGTGACTTGGAGATGGGATAGTTAGGGGGGTTGAATAAAGATAAATGGTCCACACCGACATCATTTAAGAACAGCATTGGGGAGAGTAGATCTGGCGCTGTCTCCAGGACCAAGAGGGCCATCTGGTTTCCTGTGCTCCCCGTTCCATCCCCTCTCTTCCCGACTCCCCATAGTATGGATTTAACCCACTCTCCTGTGTGAAATGTCTAGAAGTGACTCTACTGTTCCCAGACGGGAATGACCTCTTTCTCCATGACTCTCTAAAGTTATCTCACATATTAACCGTGAGTGTCTCACTCCATACGGGGACACCGTGAGGAGCAGAGACCTATTCTGTACTTGTCTCTCCTGAGCCGAACACAAGACCGGACACAACCAGCAGGTCAATTGTGTATCACAAATGACCTCAGCAAAACTTTTGTCATCCTTTCCATGGAAACGCTGTTGGTCCAGTGCCAGGCACCTAGCTAATTCAGACAGAAACTAATTTCAAATGAATCCTATGTGTCAAACGTAGGAGAGGTATTTGCTCTCCACATCCCGAGGCTGTAAGTTTCTGGCTTTAATGAAATTCAGAGTGTTCTTTTTGCCCTTATCCCAAGCTCCACCAGGTCTCCTGAACCAAATGACCTCCAGTCAAGTCACTAGTGTGTACCTATGTCTTTCAAGTCAGTTTCAATTTTTCCAGAATTAATCCACTCCAGATACCACTACTTGGCTACTATCTCTCGTCTTATCAGCCGTGCAGTTGGTGGGGATAAAGGTATCCATGAGCTATCTCTGTGACTCCAGGGCTGAGAGTGATTGGAGGGTGAGGAGAAGGTTGCAGAGCCCCTCCCCTCCTTTGATGCACTCGGTAGCATGAGGTTTCTGTGCACAAAATATGCCTGGGGTGTTACTGAGTGTTGCAAAAGGTAGAGATCAAGAGTTCTGCACACAGTAGGACACTGCACACTGTGTTTATCATTATTATTGCTTTTGCCAGTGTCTCTTCGGGTCCTTAAAGCTTTTTGCTTTGTTTTTTTGTTTTATTTTGTATTGAGTCTAGGTGTCATATGTCCCAGACTGGCCTTAGCCCTTATGTAACCAAGGATCCAAGAATGTCTTTGAACTTTCGATCCCTCTGCCCCCACTCCATTTGAACTTCTACTCTTCATGCCTCGACCTCACGAGTACTGAAATTGGAGGTATGTTCTACCGTGCAGGTTTATGCAGTACTGGAGTTCAAACCCGTGCATACTGGGCAAACACCCTAACAAATGAGCAACACTTCGAGACTCCCCACCCCCGCACACGACATTTTAAAGTTAACGAAATCTGTCTATATTAGAAAGATACGAGACTGTCGTGGAAATCGTTTTACAAAGTCTTACTTATTCATTTTGCTCCCCAAAGCTGGGGTGACAGTTGAGGCATTGCTCGCCTTAGATTTTCAACAAGGAGCATTTGGAGAACTTTGTTCTCCGCCATGCTACTTCCTCACGTGTCCAGCAGGTGGCAGGCTTCTCAAACATAAGTGCTTCTGGGAGCCTGAGCCGCATCCCCCAGTACTGCAGTCTGTTTGCTTTCAGAAATCCAATATTACCTTTAAGGAAAAAAAAATGCTTTTAAGGGTCTGAAGGAATTCTTGACTGTGTGACCGCAGTGACGTCTTGTCACCTGCCAGTTCCACTCAGCTGCAAGCTAGGGAAGCAAGCAAAGGAACGCCCGTGGTTTCCGTATTTAGTATCAGTGGTAAAGCTGTAGGAAGCACTAGAGAACGCTAAGAAGGGCCCTGTTCTGAAATGCACCCCACAAAAGAGTGAAGACAAAGAAGTCTGTTTCACCAGGTAAAGGTGCCCGCCTGCTGCTTACCCTGGCGGCCAGAGTTAGAGACCACATGGTAGAAAGAATCGACCAACTGAGCCAGACCAGCAGTCGTAACAGCCAGTCTACACTGTCTTGACATCCTATAAACTGGTTGTAAGCCAGTGTCCAACAGAGATCCACAAGTTCCTTTCCACCCTGCAGTCTCAGGAAACTTTATTCATGGTAGGAGGATGAATGCTAGGAGGAGAGCCAAGTAAGTCATTTCCATGGTTTTCTTACTAGGGCTACTACACTCTAGAACAGTGCTTTTCGCCTTCCTAATGCTGCGACTACCCTTTATACAGGGATTCCCCCCGCCCCAGCCATAGATTTGTTGTTGTTGATACTTCATATTTGTAACTTGCTACTGTTGTAAACTGTAATGTAAATGGTTTTAGAGATGGAGCTTTGCCAAAGGAGTCACGACCCCACAGATTGTGAACCACTGCTCCATAGGCTACACGGTCCTGGCCTCATTTGATAATGTTTTAGATTCATTGTCTTCCCAGTGACCTCACATAAAAGCTACCGTGCCACGGGGTCACCAGCCTGCAACTCAGTCTAGATCATGGTCGCATTCAGGGAAAACAGCGCATCAGACTGTCATTTTGAAGCTGTGAGTCTCATCACAAACACCTACACTAATGCTTTTCTCTAAAATCCTCAGAAAAATATAATCAGCCTGAAAATAAAGGAAACACAAGTCAGAGACATCACTTTCTGGTTCACACAGCATCCATTGGCCTTGGCCATGCACTTACAAGGATGCTATAAGATACAAATAATCTCTAAGAAGAATGAAAAGCACGGCTTGCATCAAATCACGATAGGATTCACTCACTGCATGGAACCAAAAGGTTCAGAATTTCATGGCTCTCAAAGCGGTCATGTGATCAAGGCACGCCTTCTAGGCCCTTGGGCTCCCTTTCAGGAGGGAATTGTCAGTGACAAACAGAAGATGAAGTGGAAATTTCTGGTTTCTTTGGAGATTCTGTTGTGTCGTGTGATGTTTTTCTGGAAACTGTCTTAGGAGGAGGATGTTTTCGCTAAAGCAGACACGTGCAAGGGTGTTTTATTGAGAACAGACACGTGGTGGAGGCAGCCTGGGAAAAGGGGCGTGTGATGTTTTGCTGGAGTGGAAGCTTGAGAGAACATGTGACGTTAGAGAGGATAGAAATATAGCCCAGTGGACAGTGCGTGACGCTGGATGGAACTGGTACGCCTTGCCGCTCTTTGCTGCTCATTGTTTATTGTGACTTCATAGAGAGAAACACACCAAAAAACTTCTGGGGGTGTTCCAGTGGCTTCTTGCGACCTCCAAGGACTCGGGCCAGTTGGCAGTCTTGGGATTTCTCTGGATCGACCTACCTTTGCTGGTTTGTTCATGAAAGGTGTTTGTGAGTCCTGCCATTGCTGATTCATGAACAATGTTTGTGAGCAGATCGAGCTGCTGCTGCTGATATCCTGACAACACAGATTGGATTTGCTCCAAAGAACCATTTCTAAACAGACCCACATCCTCCTCTGCCCTATTAACCCCCATTAACCTTGCCTTTCCACTCCCTCTGGTGGGTGGGGGGCTAGAAGGGAAGTTAAAGCATTTAAGTGCCCTTATTAAAAGTAGATTTTGAGAAGTCTAAGCCTAAAAGATGTTTGTCTCAGAGAATAAAATGTGTAAACGTGTCGATGACCTTCATAAGCTAGGAAGGGGCTCAGTGGCCACTTGCCTGGGGTCCTGCATTTGATCCTCAGTAACACACACTCACACACACACTCACACACACACACACACACACACACTCTCACAGGCACACACACTTACACACACACACACTCTCTCACAGGCACACACACACACACACACACACACACACATTCACAAGTGTGACAGGGTGTAAGCTTAGCCATAGCACATTTAATCCAAACATAAATTACATCTGGAGTTTTATAATGAAGGATTGAGATGGATGAAAGGAACCAGTCCCCACCACCACACCACCACCATTGGGATATGGTCAAGAAGTCGGCATTATTATGAATGCTCTTAGGGCTGGAGCTTAAGACAGCACAGTACGATGGGTAAAGGCCCTTGCCAACAAGACTGGTGACCTGAGTTTCATCCCTCAGCTCCACATGATAGAAAGAGAGAACTGTCCAAGAGGTAGTGGCGCATGCCTTTAATCCCAGCACTTGGGATGCAGGAGGCAGGTAGATTTCTGAGTTTGAGGCCAGCCCGGTTTACAGAGTGAGTTCCAAGATAGCCAGGGCTATACAGAGAAACCTTGTCTTGAAAAACCAAAAAACAAACAAGCAAACAAACCAAACACCAATGGAAATAGTAAGTTCTTATTGTAAACATTCCTAAGATATTTATTTTCCTCACACCCAGACCAGAGGAGGATCCATTCCCTTGGAGGTAGCCTAGCATAGCGACCATTGTGACGGGTTCAAAAGGTCAAAGGTATGATTGATGTTAGACATGGTTGGTACAAACGTCCCTCTCTTGGGATGTTCATTCACTTGGTGGACCAGTTGGGAGATCCCCTCCTGCACTGCCCCCTCTGGACAGGAGGAAGTCCAACAAGAGCCAGAGTCATCTCACTTTTAGAAGAGCGGGTTGAACTGGTAACCTGAAGAAAAGCAGTGGCACCGGAGACCACAGGGATGATAACTGGAAAGGACAGCAGGGAAACCTACACAACCTAGCCATAGCAGAAGGGTTGTCATGGAAGCGAGACATCCACTCAGCCCTGATGGACTACGAAGGCAGCCAGCCCAGCTGCAGAGGCATGAAAGCAAAGGGATGTGGTAACTGCTTCAAAAGAGGCAGAACCATGGTATCAATGGTTAACAGTGGAGGTGGAGGCGGTGGTGGCAGCGGCTGCAGCGGGGGGGGTGGCGGATGGTGGGTGGTGGGTGGCAGCAGCGGCAGAGGCAGCATCAAACAGGCAGCTATAGCTGCTGCTTGAGCTGAAGCAACTGTGAGAGAAAGCCACAGTGATAAGAAGCAGCTAAGTGGGTCAAGGTGGAATCTCTGGCAGAACAAAGCGAATTGTATAGGTAGTGATGACATGTGAGAGGCAAAGGTGATGCTGAAGAAAGACAGGGGGCAGCAAAGAGGCAGAGGGGCAAAACTACAGGCCCTGGATGTTAGAGACACTCCCGGGAACTATCAGGTCTTCAGGGCCAAAAGTACCTTAGGCATGGGAACTGTAACACAACTGCTAGCAGGGCCTGTGCAATCCCAGCTTCCTAGGTGTGCAAAAACAGAGCAAAGGGTCTCCTGATTCCTGCACTAGAGGGCCCCACCTGCTACTGCTTTGTGGTTGCCTGGGCCATCTTTTGCGGCGCAGTCAGATGCCGCAGAGGTACACAGGCCCCCACAGATCAGAGCTCAAGGTGCTTCACCAGCCTGCACACTGCTTCTATCTGAATAGGAAAAAACAAACAAACAAACAAAAAACAAAAACACAGTATAGTGAAGGCAGCAGGCACATGTGGTATAAGCTGGCCACCACTGAGCTCACAGCTCTTGGCTCTGACCTCAAGTAACCCAGTGGAACTCCTGAATCCTGGATCCTCCCTTATACTCAATGGAATGTTTCCATGCCTGCCCAGACACTTCTAACTCTTCAAATGACAGTTTTTAATAACTAAGGGGCAATGTGAGTCTTTACTCCTAGGGAAGTTTCCATTGAACAGAGGTTAATATTTAGAGCTCAACATGAAGTAGAATATGCATAAACTCTAGTCTGGAGAGGCTTCCATCGGCCAAAGACTGAACAGCTTGAAATAAAATATAGATAATATCATATGGAGCAAGACTCGTCAATCACATTAATAGCTGTGAATTCACAAAGATAATGTAAATATAATTCACAAAGGAGGGTTGGCAATTTTAGCTTCTAGTAGAGCAGCTAGTCGTTCTAAAGACTGAGGACAGGTGACTGTTTACGCTCTTTCTTTATGAACTGTTAGTGAGGAATAAATTGGTGTGGCGTGGGGAAGATCTTCCTAGAAATAATTCCAACCAGTGAATACAATAATATAAATGATAATTAAACATCATTGACAACTCTGAATAAAGTAATCATAAGCACCAAGACTGCTAAAAGAAAAAGTGAGAGCCGTTAATGAGCTAAGATAACACGAGTAATGTTTCCCTCAAATGAACAAATGAAGTGAGTCCCACGGTTGTATCAGGCATGCAAACAAACAGGAAAGCCAGATCCATAAAGAGGAGGCCTGAGGCTGGAAAGATGGCTCAGCAGTTAAGAATACCAGCTACCCTTCTGTAGGTCCTGAGTTCAATACCCAGCAACCACACTGCAGTGGAATTTGATTCCCTCCTGGTGTGTGTGAAGACAAAGCACTCATATACAGATAAATAAATAAATAATTGAAAAAAGAGGAAGCCTGATCAAACCAAGAAGCCTCAAAGTTTATCTAGAATTACCAGAGCACACTAACATATTTATATTAAGTGCCATTTTATTTATGTAAAATTTTAAAGTATTGATACAGACAGTATTTTTTAAATACCCTAATCAGATTCTAAATATGTATTATTTGCTTATATTTATTCAATCTTTTAAAATGTGTATGCATGAGTCTGTTTATGGGTATGTGGATGTGAGTTCAGGTACCTATGGAGCTTAAAGATGCCAGATCTCCTTGGAGCTAGAGTTTCAGGCTGCTATGAGCCACATGACTTGAGTGCTTGCGACCAAACTCAAGTCCTCTGCAAGAGTCCCCTTGATCTTCTCAGCTCCCAAATCATGTTCTAGAGCTAAAACTAATGTCTGTGACAGTGCACTAGGTGAGGTCTGTACAGACAGGTTTGCTGACTAAATGGTTCATAGATTAGATAGATAGATAGATAGATAGATAGATAGATAGATAGATAGATAGATAGATAGATAATAGAATAAAACTATATAGATGCCTCCCAAGAATAAACATGTGATCCAACATATATGTTCCTCTCCCATTAGATGAGCTGTTTATAAATACAGTAAATGCATTCTTTATAGGCTATATATACAAACTTACAGGAAAATACAAAAGCATTCATCGAGGCAAATTGTAATAAGTTGTCTTTCGGATAATGATTATCAAATTTGCCTAAAATGTTTGCTATGCAATAGGCCAGATATGAGTATTTGGCAATAACCAATTTAATTGCTGTTTGGAATAAGGAATAAACATTTCATCAGATTCTTAAGACATTCTTCCAAAATACTTCATGATTCTATCCTACAATTCTGTATTAACACAGCAACAGCTTCACAATAGGGCATTCAAACTTTACTTGGAGATGAAGAAAAATGAATCCACATTAACGCTTCCTTTTGCCAAATAACTGTAGTTACATGAGTAGCGATAACACAAACAGCCAACAATTGCTCTATAGTCTATATAATGTATCTGTTGTTGGCTAACAGCTTCCTCTACTTTCTGAAAAGCTATTCACCTCTCACCAGTTAATTGTATCCGCCTTGAGAACATCAGAGGCTTAAGTCCTCCTGTGGTGAGCTGAAGGTGAGGTCTTAGCCAATTAACATCTCCTAGAAGCTTTGTAAAGTAAGTAAACTATGTTTTCTTATTTGAATTTTCTGTGCCACAATTTCTTTAGAATATAACTGAGGCCCCAAATATTGAAAAGAATATTGCCTTTGAATCTTTTCTGGAGCAACAACTACTCCCCAAAATTTTAAAGCTCATTGTATAAGAACAAAGGTTTGTAGTAAAAACTCCATCAGAGGAATCAGCTAATGAAATATCCATATAATGAATAATATACAAGGAAAGATTCAAAGTCCTAACCTCTTGTACTGAAGCAGAAACAATTTTTTTTACATAATGTAAGCCATTCCTTGAGGCAAAACATTCCAATAATATCGCTTCGTGGGCTCTCCAAAATTACAAGCAAGCTCACTAAACGCAAACCTCCCAGTCACCAGGATGCAAAGGAACAGTATAAAACAATCCTCCAAATCCATGATAATTCTACATGCATTTCCCGCAATGGCAGCTGGAGTAGGCAAGCCAGGCTGCAATGCCCCCACATGTTCCTAGTTTCAGTAACCATTTATAAATCTTAAGTTTGAACTTTGTTTTGGATTAATGGAATAACCAATCCCTTGGAGGTGAGGGAGCACGTCAGATAAAGACCAAGTTGAAGGCCAATCTTGTCCACTAATAATTATTATATCAGCCCCAGTACCTATTAATCCTTTAAAACATTTTCCTTCAATTTGCAACTTAAGGTTATGTCTCATATTAGTAATAGATTGCACCCAGTGCACATTCACTGGTAGGCATAGCTATAATGCCATGGGGAAAGTTTTGTTTATCAGGTTCCGACCCACACCAGGCTGCATTAGCATTCTCAAAAGCCAGTTGTATAACAAAAGGAGCTCTTGCCCAAGAGTCTCCAAATATTAGACCCTGCTTTTAGCAGTCTGTCCACAAATTCCTGAAAAGGTTCACCAGGACCTTGCTTGACCCCAGATAAACTTCCACTGAGATCTCCTTTCCAGTCTTGGGGGGTTAAATTTGCTTCTACCACTGTATCCAATAAAGCTTGTATAAAACGGGCAGCAGGCTACTGTGCTACAGCTCTTTTTAACTCTTTTATTACTCTTGCAATCATCTCCACTTGCTTTTTTTTCTTAATTACAAACATGGGTGAGTTAAAAATCCTGAGCCTGTGACCGAACTGCAAACTGCAGCCAACGGAACACTGGCAGTTTAACTATAATTTCTAGTTTCTTTGGCAATATTAGAGCATAACCATAACTTTGTAAAACAAACGCCAATTTTTAACAGCGTAAACAATCTATTCTCTTTACCAAAAGCATTACTTTCACGTTACAAAGTTTGGCTGCCAGTTCTTATAGCCAGCAGATAAAGTTTTAACCATTTTTTTTCTTTTGAACAGGAAACAGAACAACAATCATTCCATTCAAACAACGAAACAAAAACAGACATAAATTGACACACATGGACAGATTGGTGCACCAAGGACAGACAATAGACAGAGAAGGAACCAGAACTAAGGATATCTCCAGTAGAAGCCAGAGAGGAAATAGAATGTCTCCTGATTTCCTCCTGTCCCTAGGAGAGCTCTGAAATAGCTTATATCCATTTTCCTTCTCTTTGGCTAACCGGTCCTGGACAGGGACAACTGCTTTTATGAGTCCTATCGCCTCTCTCTCTCTCTCTCTCTCTCTCTCTCTCTCTCTCTCTCTCTCTCTCTCTCAATCTCATGTCATTTGTATGTTTACCATTCCTACTTCTGGGAACCATGTACAACATAAATCTACTTGAGCTAAGAAATTTTCTAAAATCTGTTTTTTTAAACCCTGCTCCTCTTTCCTGATCAGCTCTTGGCTGCGGACAAATGCCTATTTAGAATTCCCCTGTCCCAATTGTGCTGTCACCCCTAGGTGAATTTGGCATCAGGTCAACACCTGTTCAGCCTAGCCTGTATCCCCTCAAATGCATCTCCTACAACAACAGCCTCCAAAACAAAATTTATACCTAGCATTAGCATTAATGCTGTCCGTTGCTTACAACACAGGATACTGTAACGTCTTTCGGTTTCTGTGGTGCTCTACCAAAGACAGCGTTTCTCAGTGGATCTCCCCCCACCCCCGCCATTTTCTGTCTCCTCGTCCAGGTGCCACCTGTAGCTGTCCAGTGGCCATGGACAGGGGCGCTGGAAATGAAAAAGGATGGGTGTGAGAGAAGGATGAAGCCAAGACAAAGTTTCTGATCAAGGCTCAAAGTTTAATATTCAGCACTGCGTGTGTGTGTGTGTGTGTGTGTGTGTGTGTGTGTGTGTGTAGGGAAAGCCCACAGACCCCATCCTTTGTTTCAGCTGGATTAAGTTGCAAAGCAAGCTCAGCAGTTAGGTCAACTCCTCAAAGCTCCTGTAGGAAATTGCAAATGCTGTGAACACCCAGTAGCTACCCTTTTGAGTTTCCACTACTCCTTCCTGGTGTCTTGGCACTTGTGCTATAATAACACACCTACAAGATTTGGTTATGTTCTGGCTAAATATTCTGACTTTGGCCTTTAGAACTAGAGAGACTGTGTTGAAAGAAGTTTTGTCTTTTGTGGGTTTAGAAAGATATTTTAGTGATGCAGACTCTGTCAGGTGATGTCTGAGTTTTCATGTTCATATGCTGACTCCTGGGCAGGCCATCTTCTTCACCCACACCCAATCCTTGTGACTCCCTAGCATAAAGGACAATGTCAAGCCACTCCCCTTGTTTCCAGACCACAGCTGAGAACTTGGGAAAAGGAGCCGGCACTCCATACTGCATATTTCCTTCCAAACATCGATCATTTTCAACAATTTTCTTTTCCATCTTTGTTTCCAATAAAAATGGCCTTTCTTCCCTTTTTTCTCCCCTGTTAAATCTATGTCTAAATCATGCTGTGACTGTCAGCTATCTGAAGGACTCCTCACAGCAATATATGCCTCACCGAGTCTAGGGAACTTAACTTTGGCTATGCTATAAATATGCATTTTATTCATTTAAGGCAAATGCCCTAAATAAAATAAACTCCCAATCATATAAATATTTAATGCTTTCTTGAGTGGGAGGGAAAAGATGTGGAATTATCACTAATGTATCCAAAATACACACAACTGCTTGCCTTGACTGCCTGTTGTGAGCTGTGTTTAATAGTTTGGTGTGGAAAACACAGCTCATTGAACATGGAGCAGGCTAGCTGATGCCTACACAGAACCTTCTATGTAGGTAGAACTAGAAACTTATGTTCTAGTGTCTTTGCTATGGGAAAGTACTCTTCAGGCTACCAATAGAGAAATATAAAGACCAACCCAGCCACAAAACCTTTGACCTACAATATTGTCCTTGCAAACTATGCCAGGGTAATAGTGGCACAAAGCTTGTGGGAGTAACCAACTAATGTGTGCTTTGCCTTGAAGGAGGAGGACTCCTAATGATATTCTGCTATACTCTGACATCAGTGCCTTATTCAGTCATCATAAGAGATGCTTCCTCCTGCAGCAGATGGGAATAAATACAGAGACCCAGAGACAGATGTGTGTGTGTGTGTGTGTGTGAGAGAGAGAGAGAGAGAGAGAGAGAGAGAGAGAGAGAGAGAGAGAGAGAGAGAGAGAAGACAGACAGACAGACAGAGAGAGATGGAGAGACAGAGACAGAGAAAGACAGAGAGAGACAGAGATAGAGAGAAAGAGCACTTATAACACACAGCTCTAAATAGGATGTCTCCATTAATTCCCTCTCCTCAGAGGTCAGAGAACCCTATGGAAGAGGAGAGAGGCAGAGGAGACAGGAAGAGTGTAGAGCCATAGGGGACAGAGTACCCAGGAGAACAAGGCCCTCTGAATCAACTGAGAAACACTCATATGAACTCACAGAGACTGAAGCAGCAGGCAGGCAGAGAACCTATACAGGTCTGTACGAGATCTTCTTCATATGTATTTTAGGTTTCAGCTTAGTGTTTTCATGGGGTTCCCCCTGAGAGTCTGAATGAGCAGGTCTCTGACTCTTGTGCCTTCTCTTTGGGGTCTTTTTCTTCTGTCAGCTTGCCTTGTACAACTTCAATGTGATATTTTTTGTTTTATCTTTTGATATTTTGTTATGTTTTGTGAAAGGGAATGAATCCACATGGAAAGAGAGACAGGGAGGACAGGGAGAGGTCGATGGAGCGGAAACTGGAATTAAGACATATTGTGTGCAAAAAGAATCTACTTTCCATAAAAGAGGAAAAATGCATCGGAGTATATTTAAGACAAACTCTCCAAATAAATAATTCTTGATTACATAAATATATGAAGCTTTCCTGAGTGGGGGAGAAAAGACATGGAATTATTACTATATCACGAATGTATCCAGAACTACACACAGTTGTTATTCTTACTTGTCTGTTGGGATCTGTGTTTGATAGCTCAGCTGTGGAAAATCACTGCAGTGATTCATCTTTGCACACACAGAAATTATCTTTCATTTACTAAACTCTGAGCATAGCTGTGGGAAGGTCGCACACTCAAATGTCCGTAGGAACACAAGAAAAGATTAAGCATAGCTGTTCCAGGGAACAACTAACAGTGGTCCCTTTTGTTCCGGGGACATGTCTAGATGATTAAAGAAAAAAGGAACTCTCTGTTTTGTTTTGTTTGTTTTTCGAGACGGGGTTTCTCTGTATAGCTCTGGCTGTCCTGGAACTCACTTTGTAGACCAGGCTGGCCTCGAACTCAGAAATCCACCTGCCTCTGCCTCCCAAGTGCTGGGATTAAAGGTGTGCGCCACCACCGCCCGGAACTCTCTGGCAATGAGTAGATTATGATAGCTTTGGTTTCTCCCTCTGCTGCAGCACACACCTCATTGTAGGGCTCAGGATGGAACCTAGGGTCTCAGGTATGTTAGGCAAGTGCCCGACACTAAACCAACTTCAAAATCTCACTTGCGAGTAATGACTGAGTTCCTGTTGAGTATTTAACACTTTTTTAATTAATTTTTTTTACTCAAAATATTTGTACATATTTATGAAATATAGTATGTTGAATTCAAAACAAATTAACTTTTTTACATGTGTGCGTTCGTACACGCGTGTGTACAGCATGCAGAAAGAGCACAGGACAACTATTAGAAGTGGATCTTTCTTTCTACTTACCAAGTGGGCTCCAGGAATTAGCACTGGCTGTAGAAGCCTTTACCAGCTGAGCCATCTCACCAGCCCTTATACTTCTTTTCAAAGCTCCCCTTTTGTTCTCCCAAAGCATCTGAGAATATATTCAAACAGATGCAGTCCTTAGCTCTCCCCAGTTTACCTGGGTTTTTATATTCTTGTGCCCTGAAACAAGGCAAACAAGCCTGCTGTCAGTCTTTAGACAAATCATAAAACAAGTGGTAAGTTGTGATTTTGTGGGCCCAGCCTAAGAAGAGGCAGTCTCTGATCTCACTGTACAAAGGAGCCTGCTAAGAAGACAGGGCCTGTAACAGGGTTCTCCTCTTCCTAGATTTGGGGATAGGGCGGTGTTTGTTATTGTTGTTTGAGGGTGAGTATTGTTGAGTCAATACGTCTCTCTCCAATCTTGATTTCCATGGATTTTGCATTTTGAGAGAGTGGGTGGGGAGAAAGGGTGCGTGCGTGGACAGACAAAGAAAGAAGATGTAGACAGACCGACAGCTGGATACCCCTGGCTTTATTCTGCAGCCTCCTTCGGGTGTGTCAAAGCACTAACTAGAATTAATGTGTTTTCTAATGATAAATTTGAGGCTGTAAAAAGGTTTCTGTGTTTTCTAAGGACAGATTTGAGGCTGTACAAAGGTTCGTTTTCACACACAGAACTGTTGTCCTCAATGTCTAGGTTAGTAATGTGTCCACTTGGATACATGGCTCTCTACTAAAGTGAATGTGTGAATGGATTTGTCAGGGCGGCTCAAGCAGGATCCTGGAATGTCTCTACTCAGCGAGGAAGGTCCGACCTCATCTTAACTCCTGTTAGAGTGGTTCAAGCTATGTCAGGGATTATCAAACTAATTGACATGCGATATTTTTGTTTTGTTTGTTTGTTTGTTTGTTTGTTTTTTAAGGGAGACATATCCCAGTTTGAAGAATCCATCAGGAGGAGGAGGGATGGAAGATGTAATTGGCAGCCTTGGAAAGATCAACATGAAGAAGGACAGGTCCTGGAGCTCATCCTGAGGTTAAGTGACGCTGCCCACACCTCACCGACTAAGCCTCCTGAAACCCCAGTGCATGATGGGAACCTGGCTTCCCATTGTCCGTGCTTCTCTGAGGACAGAAAAAAGAAAAACGGAAAAGAAACAAACCATTAAGATTACACAAACTTGCTTAGAGGATGAATTTTACTCTAGTCTGTTCTATTCTAGTCTGTTTTTTTTATTTTTAAAATACTAGAGTCTATACTAGCTCTAAAGTCTATACTAGCTTTAAAATACTAGCTGCTGGGCAGCTATGCTGCCCCAGCAGGGCCCATGCCTCTGGCTCAAGCATCCTCCTGCTTCAGCCTCCCAAGTAACAGGGACATATAGACACACCTGTCACAGCATTTCCCCAGCATCTAGCCAGCGAATGGAGTGTAAACATCCCGAAGAGCTTTGAGCAGGAAGAGTGACAACGTCCTTTAATGTTGAACATGCTGGTGAGAAGATAACATGTTCTGAGATTGTGTGATGCTCACATGGCCTTCTGTGCGCTGTGGATGATGCTCTTCGTTGCTTTGTTGGATGAGGTTTTGATTTTGTACAGCCTGAGCAAGTTCTCCTAAGACACACCTGCCGTCTGTGGAAGATAAACTGAGCTAGGCATGACTGCTTGTAGGGAGAGGACCTGTGGCAAATGTCTCCTCTGAAGCGTCTGTGTGGCAGCACATTCCTGCCCAGGGTTAGAAGGTAAACTCCTGGAAGCAAGGACCATCTCTGTGCGAGTCACTTTTGTATCAACAGTACTTGTCAATGTGTTATCAATATTCATTGAAAGAATAAATGAGTGGAGCCAGGCATGGTGTCACAGGTCTTTAATTCCAGCAAGCCGGAGGCAGGCATGGGGGGGGGGTGTCTCTGTGAGTTCGAGACTACCCTGGTCTACATAGAAAGTTCTAGGACAGATAAGGCCCCAGAAAGACCTCATCTGAAACAAAACAAAACAAAACAAAACAGGAAGAGGAGGGGAAGAAGGAGGAAGAAGAGGAGGGAGGAAGGAAGGAAGGAAGGAAGGGAGGGAGGGAAGGAAGGAAGGAAGGAAGGAAGGAAGGAAGGAAGGAAGGAAGGAAGGAAGAACTAATGAGTGAATACATTTATTAAGAAGGTTTTCCTTTCTAAAGTGTGATTCCAACCATGAATCTGTTGAGTAAGCGTTTCTGGAACCACAAGACGCTGGCAGTTCTAACGGTGTCCATCAGAATATGTCTTAGGGGCTACAAATGAAATTCTTCGCATATTTCAGATCATTTTAAAACCTGTAATAGTCCATGAGTGCGAGGGGGTCATTCTCATCTGCAGATCATGGTGACTGATATGGGCTGCGGTGATGGGAGATGGACTGCACCTGAGCAGAGCCTAGGAAGAGTCCTGGGTCTGTAGCAAGGAACAATGAGATGATGGCAGTGCACTTCACAGGCATCTTTCAGCCACAAATAGGGAAGCGCCAACACTTTTGTTTGCAGTATTATGAAACACCAGATGCCAGATTAATCGCTCCATAAAGGTTTTATTCAACTGCCAGGGGAAAATGGAGTCATAAATAACAGGCAGAGCATTCGGGTATATCCCAGTCTCTTTAATGGTAAAGAAGTCAGCAGCATGTTTCTAGAATTTAACCTCACTGTGAGTAGGCAAATCACAGCCCGTTCTGTGGCACACCTGCTGGAAGGGTTTTCAGTTAATTCTGTCTTCATCTCAAGGGAAATGCTTAGTGCTGACCCACTGAATACTCATATCTGATGTCAAAGTCTGTGCAAGACCGGAAGCAGAGGACAGAAACCTGCTGCTTTTTCTTTTATCAGTTATATCCTTGTTAGTATTTGATTCATTAGATACGAGTCACTGACGAGTGTTGCTGTTCTACATCACTTTCCAGCTGTTTCCAATTTTATCCACACCTCTAATCCCAGGATTGGGGAGATGGAGATAAGAAATCGAGGTTCACTGTCATCTCCTGCTGTATAGTGAGTTGGAGGCCAGTCTGGACTCCACGAAATTCTGGAGTGAAAGACAGAAGGGAGGGGTGGGGAAAGAGATCTTCATGAATTCAAAAATTGACAAATCATATGAAGTAGAAAAACAGCTTCATCTCTATAACAAAATATTCTGCAGCCATCAAACAGCAATGCAAGGACCTGACTACATATCTTAATTTTTAAAAAACCAGATCACAAAAGCTTGGCCCTATTCCATTTCTACCTGTGTTTACAAAAGCATAGGGAAATATCATGACACAGGTAAGTGTTATGTGCAGATAGTGTTCTCTTTAATTTTACTTAGGTAAAGCTCATAGATTCTAAAATAAGGTTGTACTAATCCTGTAACAGAACTATAAAGAATGAAGACAGAGAAGATCCTGGAAGAGGCATCTCAACGTTAACCAATAATTCACCATTCACTCAAACCACTTGGCGAATGTGCATGGTCTGCCTGCTGTGTGCACAGATCTTCTGTATGTCCTGAGGAGGGTCTTCTGTATATGGGTAACATATTCTTAGCTGCGAAGGAGCTTAATCTCAATAGGAACAGACGCTCACGTGTAAAGAAAACCAGGAAGCTTCAGTCAGAATGAAGCCAAAGGAGAAATGACACAGCCAAAGTAGCAACAAGAGACAGTGGGGAGGCTGACCACTGACGGGAGATGACAGAACAGTGGGCCAGGACAGAAGTGGCCCATTTCACACTATTATGTTCTGGATGTGAAACTCCTCCCCTAAGTCCCTGCTGGTGGAACTGTTGGGAGGTGAGCAGCTCCTGGGGAGCGCAGACCTCATCCTCTAGCTCCTGGGGAGCACAGGCCTCATCCCCTAGCTCTTGGAAGCACAGACCTCATCCCCTACCTCCCAGAGAGCACAGACCTCATCCCCTAGCTCCATCTGCTGTTCCCTCTGCCAGGATGGTGTGCCCCTTCTCAGGCCCACAGCAACAGAGCAAGATACCATGCAGAAACGTGGTACCATCCAGAAATGGAGATAAAAGACAAAGCCATCTTTCATCTTTTAAAGTTGTTTTCTCTGGCATTTTGTCACAGGGACAGATAGTGGCTAACACAACCATGTAATAAACCAGATCCTTTGGACAGAGACTTCAACACCACTCAAACCAAGCTGGGGGTGGGGGATCTACAAAGTCATAAGTGAGTCCTTATCTTCCACTTAATTCAACTTCATGTTCACACTCTTGAAGCTTTAGAGGCAAAGTAATGGAGGCAGTCCATGCACTGGCTGATGTCTGGTACTGTGTGGTCACAAGCACACACTGTATTTACCAGATGAAATATGAGGTGTTGTGTGCTATTTAATGACAAATGTTTTATTGTTGCTTTAATCAGTACATCCCTTAATCCACCCAGGGTGTACTGGAAGTAGGTGAGTAGTGGCCATTGGACAGCTGCAGGAATGCATGGGAGACTAGCGTAAAAGCAGCTTGCCTTGGCCTCCAACTTGGGGGAAGCAGGAAAATGAACACTTTCTTTCTAAGGCCTCTGTCTGGGAGATGCTCAGGTGCCCAGTGGATGAAGATAAAGAAGCAGAAACTGCGACAGTGGCTTTGACTTGATGAGATGGGGCTCCCATCACTGAGCCATCCAGTCAACCAGCAGGGCCAACTGCTTCTCAGTAAGACACTCCTCGGTCTCTCCCCTATTTATCCAAGGGTTTTCAGGAGATCAACATTTTCTGCTCGGTTTCAGGCCCTGTTTCAAATTGTCAACCACTGAGCTCTATTACATAGCCACACACACACATACACACACACACACAAAGACACAATAAACACAACTCAATTAATAGTCTGGGGATACTGATGATGGATGCATTCCCAGGCATGAGGGTTTTCAGGGATTAACTGATGAGTGGATCAGAATACCAACAGTATTATAAGAACTGCAAATACTTTCAGCTCTGTCCCAGCCCATGCTGGCATTATTGCTCTCAAGGAAGCAAAGAGCTCTCATTTTCCCAAGGTTAAGTTGTATACATTCTGTAACAATACATCAGCACTGGGCTCCTTTCCTGGGTGTGTGCAGTATCAAGAGGGCTGTCACAGTTTATCAAGAGCTTAATTTCCCTGTTTGTGGAATGAAATTAAATCCAGCAAAAGCAAGAACAGAGAGCTGAGGAGATGGCTCAGTTGATAAAGTGTTTGGGGGACATGATATTGCCACAATATTGCACAAATGTAACCCCAGTGCTGGTGAGGCAGAGTCAGACAGAATGGTCCCAGAAGCCTGCTGGCCACCCATGCCAGCTGATCTATGAGCTCTGGGCTCTGGGCTCAGTGAAAGACATTGTTTTAAAAACAAAAGAAAACAAAAACAGAGAGTAACAGAGAAGAATACCTGACATTAATCTCAGGTGTGCATGCATGTGCACATACACATACACATAAACATACACATACACATACATACACATACATACACACACACATACAGAGAGAGAGAGGGAGGGAGGGAGAGAGAGGGAAAGAGAGGGAGTGATAAGGAGGGAGAGGGAGGGAGAGGGAGGGAGAGGGAGAAGGAGGGAGAGGGTGAGAGAGGGAGAGAAATGGGGAGGGACAGAAGACATAGATAGACAGATGGATAGATGGACAGATAGTTAGATAGACAAAAGCACACAGACACACATATATACACACAGAGGAGGGAGGGAGGGAGAGAGTAGGAGGGAGGGGGAGGGAGGGAGGGAGAGAAAAGGAGGGAGAGGGAGGGTGAGGGAGAGAGAGAGAGAGAGAGAGAGAGAGAGAGAGAGAGAGAGAGAGAGAGAGAGAGAGAGAGAGAGAGAGCTTAAACAAAGGAGTGGTAAGCTTTGCAAGCATGAGACCCCTCAGAATTCTTGCCCTTCCCAAGCACTAGCAATAAACCTGCCCACTCTGCTTATCAAGCAGCCTGACTCCTTCTGCAAGCTGATAAGAAAGTGGCTCGTTGACAGCTCATCCATTTCCGTGAGAGTTTAACCTGCCTCTATGATGTGCAAACAACCAATAAAACATTCTTGATGCAGTAGTGAATTCTTGGAGAAGGTTATTTGAAAATTCGATTTTTTTTTCTCACTGAATTGCCCTATAATTTCATCAGTGACTCAGTGATGATGTGTCAAATGGAAATCATTTGGCTATGTATTTGTTTTGTTTTTGCAGTGCTGCGTATCAAACCCAGGGCTGGGCCCTTGGGGGCAAGTGCTCTATTATTGAGCTACATATCCAGCCTGGTTTTTATTTATTTTATTTTTTACTTTTTTGTATGTATTTGTGTGTATGTGTGTGTGTGTGCGCACACACGCGCATATTCTTGCAGGGTACACATGTGTTCAGTGTGTTGGATAGTTTTATGACAACTTATCAGAAGCTAAAGTCAACTGAGAGGAAAGAATCATAATTATGAAAATGCTTCCATAAGATTGGGCTTCAGGCAAGCCTGTTAGGCATTTTCTTAATTATTAATGGAGGAGGGACCAATCCATTGTGGGTGCTACCATCTCTGGACTGGTAGTTCTGGGTTCTATAAAAAAGCAACTTGAGCAAGACATGGGAAGCAAGTCAATAAAGAGCACCCCTCTCTAGCCTTTGCATCCGCTCCTGCCTCCAGGTTCCTGCCCAGCTTAAGTTCCTGTCCTGGCATCCCCCACGGATGAACAGTGATGCTGAAATATAAGCCAAATAAACATTCTCCTCCTCAGGTTGCTTTGGTCATGGTGTTTGATGAGCAGCAATAGAAACCCTAACTAAGAGAGCGGGTATGCATGTTGTAGAATTCATTTTGGGTGTTGTTCCTCCCTAAATACCTTGTGTTTTGAAACAGATTCTGTTACTGGCCAGAACTGTTGTAGGCCAGACTGACTGGCCACTGATCCCAGAGATGTATTTATCTATATTGTTCTGTTTCCGGGGTCCCAAATGAATCATACCATGTCTAGAATTTTTACTTGTGTCTTTTTGTTGTTGTTGTTTGTTGTTTGTTTTTGTTTTTTCGAGACAGGGTTTCTCTGTAGCCCTGGCTGTCCTGGAACTCACTTTGTAGACCAGGCTGGCCTCGAACTCAGAAATCCGCCTGCCTCTGCCTCCCCAGTGCTGGGATTAAAGGCGTGAGCCGCCACGCCCAGCTACTTGTGTCTTAGGGATTGAATTCAGGTCCTTGGTGGGGAAAGCATTGTCAGACTGGAGAGCAGATCTGGAGTCACTTCCATTGTGGAGACAACCTGCCTCCCAACCTCCCTTTTCACTTTTAAAGTTCTCATGCAGTAAACTGAAGGTTTGTTTCATGCTGAATATAATGTGTATGTATAGTTTTATGGTCATTGAGAAGAACACAGAAGGTGTGAATTATGGCCTCTCATTTTCAGAGACTTTAATTGTTTGATAAAAAGTTTAGGGGGAATGATTGAACATGGACAATATCCTAAAAGGAATGGATTGAGTGGAAAAAAAATCCACATCTTCAGATGAACTTGAATGACAACAAATATTTAAACAAATATCTAAAAGAAAGGAATGGGAAGAACACTTTCAGGCTGGAGAGTGGGTCTAGAGTCACTCGAGTCATTTTAAAATCTAGTTTAATTTAAAAGTGGAAAGAGTATGCCATTTGTGTGCACACACACAAAATAAATAAATGAAAGTAAATAATAATAATTAAAAAATATTAAGAACTAAAACATCCCCCTAGCTTGTGCTGTTGCTGAGGGCCATGTCTGGGTCTGTGGCCCTGCAGGAGTGTGTGTGTGTGTGTGTGTGTGTGTGTGTGTGTGTGTGTGTGTGTGACACCACCAAAAGCCATGCTGATGTCCTTGGTCTGGGTTGCTGCCTGGAGCCATGTTGGTGTCTGAGGGTTATGCAGAGTTGACCTTACCCCTTGCAGGCTGCAGCACTCTGGAGAGCAGACCCTGCATCTAGCCAGGGAAGCACAGTAGAGTTGGCTCTGGTTGTGAGAGGAGGGGTGGAGATGGGGGGGGGGGCTCAGCCGACACAGGAAAACTGGCTGTGCAGTTCATCTTCAGGGATGTGGTGTGAACTAGGGAGAGATGCCCTCCCGACTCTCCCCAGCCTTAGCCACCTGTGGCAGTCCAGAGGGCTGGCCCTGCCCCTTCCAGGCTGCTGCGTTGGGTGAGCTAACCAAGGCAGTGCTAGAGATCTCACCATTTTGCTTTGGGTGTGGGAGAGGTGGTGGGTTGGTCAGCTCAAACATCACCCAGGCCCAGATCCATGGCTTTCAATTGTCTCACCCCAACATTTACCTCATCTATGAACTGCTGGAGCTGGGGAAGAGGCCAGACACACAGACCCAAAGCTGCAGGATCTCCACAACTCGGGGCGACAACAGAACATCTGGAAGGAGTCCCAAGGACAGAATTGATAGTGTAGCAGAAGCCAGAGGCCTCGAACCAGACCAAAGACACATTGCCAAGAATATTTGCAAGGAATATGGACAGACAGGTGTCCTGGGGACACCTTGTGACACACTACTCATTCCACAGCAAGGTGGCTTTTTTCTTTTCTTTTGGGGGTGTTTCAGTGGTGGAGGGCAGATGTGAAGAGGCAGGGAGATGAGCAGGATTCAGGTACATGATATGAAAGTCACAATCAAGAAAAAAGAAAAAGAACTAGGACACCCCAAGGTCATTGACAAAGGGATATCTGTAGGGTGTGTCCTTCTACTAGTCTGTTACTATAATGAAATACCTGAGGAGGGAGTACATTTGTTTAGCTATCGGCTCTAGAGGGTCAAAGCTTACCTTTTGGCAAACATCACCACAACGGAGGAGGCACAGACAAGATGAGATCACAGTACTAGTCATGACGCTAAAGAGGCTGTGATGGTTTGAGTATGCTTGGCCCTGGGGGAGTGGCACTATTAGCAGGAGTGACCTTGGGGTAGGTGTGACCTTGTTGGAGTAGGTGTGTCACTGTGGGTGTGGGCTTTAATACCCTTGTCCTAACTGCCTGGAAGCCAGTTTTCTCCCATTTGCCTTCAGAACAAGATGTAGAACTCTTAGCTCTTCCTATATCAGGTCTGCCTGGATACTGCCATGCTCCCACCTTGATGATAATGGACTGAACCTCTGAAGCTGTAAATCAGACCCAATTAAACCTTGTGCTTAAAAGAGTTGTCTTGGTCATGGTGTCTGTTCACAGCAGTAAAACCCTAAGACAGAGGCTAAGGAGGGACAGGCTCTATGCTTTTTGTTTTAGCTATTAAAATCCTTCTTGTGAGAACCACTCAGGTTCCCCAAGAACTCCCTTAATTTCTTCCCAAGACAGCATCCCAGTGGCACCTTCATAAGCTCCAGTTCTCAAAATCCTATCATCTCTAACCTGCCACCCTAGGAGCCAAACCACTTAACACCTATTTCACTTGTTACACGGAGGGAGAGCCAACAAATGACCTGCTGTGCTATTCCTCTACTTGGGTATTGTGAAAGTCTTTCCTTCAAATTTTCTCAGTCAATTTTTGCTGTGTCACTGCATAATTGATTGGCATGTTTGTCCTTCATACTCAATTCAAGAACCTTCCAGAATCTCCAATGAGTCGAATGCTTATCTCCACACTTCAGAGGGATGGGCAGAACAGCACAGAAGGAAGCACAGCCATCCAGTGGCTCAGTGTCCCTGTTATAAAGACAGAGACATTGAAGTTTCAGAAAGGGGACCCTCTGCCTGAGCACCCACTGCCAGAAGCCAGGCTGGCCACTACCTGGCTGACCTTAGCCTTCCTCCTTTGCTCTCCCGAGTCCCAGATGACAAAATATGCTATTTGAGAGCATTAATTGGCCCTGGAATTCATCTCAGAAATCTTAGTTTGACAGTAATCAGAGGAAGAATTTAAAGATTGTGTCTCTGTTTTGTTGAAATTGAATCCCATAATAATTAAAATCTTCCCTTGTTTTACTTTTCTAATTTCTAAAAAATGTTAAGCAGTGCTGAGACTCAGATCCAGGCTAGACAAGTTCTAGCTAAACCCTTAGGTCCCTGTGTTCATATCAGAGTGGAGAGTTTAAAGAAAGGTTTTGAGTAGGTTGGATTTTTGGTGGTGGTGGTTTGGGGTTTTTTGCTTGTCTGGTTTTGGTTGGTTGGTTTTGTTGTTGTTACTGTTTTTTTGTTTGAGACAGGGTCTTACGATGCAACCCTGGCTGGCCTGGAATTCACTGCATAGACCAAGCTGTGTAGAACCACCATGCCTGGCCCTTATGAATAAATTTATTTATAAAGATGGGGAGAACAAATTAACTCCAATCAGAAGTGGGCAAGTTTAGAAATGGCTGATTTGTTACATAAGAAAAAGAAAAGTCTAAAAGCCCACGGAGGGGCAGAGTGACATAGGGAGAACAGGCTGGCATTAAGACACCCAACTGCAAGTCCCAGCACAGCCTGGCTGTAGCCTGCGTCCCAGTTTCCTCATCTCCACATGAGAAGGGCTCCCAGTGGGCTTGGGTCCTCAGTACAGCCTGCTTTCTAGCAAGTTTCTGATGGATGGAAGTCATTGCCCTTCCTCTCCAGTCAAAGCTCTGCTTACATTGTCATTTATGCTTAGAATAAGTCCCAGCCACGACTCTGGTGTCAGACCTACTAAATCTATCCAAACGTACTGTCAGACTTTGATCAGGCAGAGGAAGGGGTAAGGCTCCAGGGAGAAAGACTCCTGGGTGCCACTTGTAATATTTTTACTGAGCAACGTCATCCACTCAGTGTCCACTTTAAGGGGAGCAGAGATGGGGTTCTCTTTAGGAGGTGCTGTAATGGGGCGGGTCACACTAAGGCAGGGGTAGGAGGGGTTCTTAGAGCAGACTTTCCAGGAGTTCAGTTTATATGCTAATGATCACCCCACTTTTCATCTATTGAAGG